>NC_086448.1:207149671-207327171 GCF_028390025.1 Pseudophryne corroboree
GTTCCCAAGCCTGATAAATGGGGTCTCTTTGCCGCAGGGTCTCAATCCTGATAAATGGGGTCTCTTTGCCACCAGATCCCAAGCCTGAAAAAGGGGGTCTCTTCACCACAGGGTCCCAAGCCTGATAAATGGGGTCTCTTTGCCGCAGGGTCCCAAGCCTAAAAAAAGGGGTTTTCTTTGCCACAGGATCCCAAGCCTGAAAAAGGGGATTTCTTTGCCACAGGATCCCAAGCCTGAAAAATGGGGTTACTTTGCCACAGGATCCCAAGCCTGAAAAATTGGGTTTCTTTGCCACAGGGTCCCAAGCCTGAAAAATGGGGTCTCTTTGCCACAGGATCCCAAGCCTGAAAAATGAGGTTTCTTTGCCACAGGATACCAAGCCTGAAAAATGGTGTTTCTTTGCCACAGGATTCCAGGCCAGAAAAATGGGGTTTCTTTGCCAAAGGTTCCTAAGCCTGAAATTGGTTTTCCTTGCTGCAGGATCCCAAGCCAGAAATGGGTTTTCTTTGTCACAGGTTCCCAAGCCTGAAGTTAAGCTGAAAGCTTACCTTGTTAAAGGCTAAAAGATAAACTTTCTAACTTACAACATAAAATTAATTTTGCGTTGGTCCATGGTGGCTGTGCCACTACCAGTTCTTAAAAAACTGGTAACCCCATCTCCAAGAGGCCACGCCCGATAGCCATGCAATAACAGCCACGGGTAAAAATTGGGATCTTTTCGCCATAGGGACCCAAGCCTGAAAAAGGGGTCTCTTCACCACAGGGTCCCAAGTCTGAAAAATGGGGTCTCTTTGCTACAGGGTCCCAAGCCTAAAAAATGGGGTTACTTTGCCACAGGATCCCAAGCCTGAAAAATGGGGTTTCTTTGCCACAGGATACCAAGCCTGAAAAATGGGGTCTCTTTGCCACAGGGTCCATACCTGAAAAAATGGGGTCTCTTTGCCACAGGATCCCAAGCCTGCAAAATGGGGTTTCTTTTCCACAGGGTCCCAAGCCTGAAAAATGGGGTTTCTTTGCCACAGGATCCCAAGCCTTAAAAACGGGGTCTCTTTGCCACAGGATCCCAAGCTTGATAAATGGGTTTCTTTGCCAAAGGTTCCGAATCCTGAAATTGGTTTTCTTTGCCACAGGATCCCAATCCTAAAAAATGGGGTTTCTTTGTCACAGGTTCCCAAGCCTGAAGTTAGGCTGTAAGCTTACCTTGTTAAATACTAAAAGATAACTTTCTAACTTACAACATAAAAATAATTTTGCGTTGGTCCATGGTGGCTGTGCCACTACCAGTTCTTAAAGAACTGGTAACCCCATCGCCTAGAGGCCATGCCCGATAGCCATGCAATAACAGCCACGGGTAAAAATTGGGATCTTTTCGCCATAGGGTCCCAAGCCTGAAAAATGGGGTCTCTTTGGCTCAGGATCCCAAGCCTGATAAATGGGGTCTCTTTGCCACAGGATCCCAAGACTGAAAAAAGGGGTCTCTTCACCACAGGGTCCTAAGCCTGAAAAATGGGGTCTCTTTGCCACGGGATCCCAAGCCTGAAAAATGGTGTTTCTTTGCCACAGGGTCCCAATCCTGAAAAATTGGGTTTCTTTGCCACAGGATCCCAAGCCTTAAAAATGAGGTTTCTTTGCCACAGGATCCCAAACTTGATAAATGGGTTTCTTTGCCAAAGGTTCCCAATCCTGAAATTGGTTTTCTTTGCTGCAGGATCCCAAGCCTGAAATGGGGTTTCTTTGTCACAGGTTCCCAAGCCTGAAGTTAGGCTGTAAGTTTACCTTGTTAAAGACTAAAAGATAACTTTCTAACTTACAACATAAAAATAATTTTGCGTTTGTCCATGGTGGCTGTGCCACTACCAGTTCTTAAAGAACTGGTAACCCCATCGCCTAGAGGCCACGCCCGATAGCCATGCAATAACAGCCACGGGTAAAAATTGGGATCTTTTCGCCATAGGGTCCCAAGCCTGAAAAATGGGGTCTCTTTGCCTCAGGATCCCAAGCCTGATAAATGAGGTCTCTTTGCCACAGGATCCCAAGACTGAAAAATGGGGTCTCTTTGCCAAAGGGTCCATACCTGAAAAAATGGGGTCTCTTTGCCACAGGATCCCAATCCTAAAAGATGGGGTTACTTTGCCACAGGATCCCAAGCCTGAAAAATTGGGTCTCTTTGCCACAGGATCCCAAGCCTGAAAAATGAGGTTTCTTTGCCACAGGATCCCAAGCCTGAAAAATTGTGTTTCTTTGCCACAGGGTCCCAAGCCTGAAAAATTGGGTTTCTTTGCCACAGGATCCCAAGCCTTAAAAATGGAGTCTCTTTGCCACAGGATCCCAAACTTGATAAATGGGTTTCTTTGCCAAAGGTTCCCAATCCTGAAATTGGTTTTCTTTGCTGCAGGATCCCAAGCCTGAAATGGGGTTTATTTGTCACAGGTTCCCAAGCCTGAAGTTAGGCTGTAAGCTTACCTTGTTAAAGACTAAAAGATAACTTTCTAACTTACAACATAAAAATAATTTTGCATTGGTCCATGGTGGCTGTGCCACTACCAGTTCTTAAAGAACTGGTAACCCCATTGCCTAGAGGCCACGCCCGATAGCCATGCAATAACAGCCACGGGTAAAAATTGGGATCTTTTCGCCATAGGGTCCCAAGCCTGAAAAATGGGGTCTCTTTGCCTCAGGATCCCAAGCCTGATAAATGGGGTCTCTTTGCCACAGGATCCCGAGCCTGAAAAAGGGGGTCTCTTCGCCACAGGGTCCCAAGCCTGAAAAATGGGGTCTCTTTGCCACAGGGTCCCAAGCCTAAAAAAAGGGGTTTCTTTGCCTAAGGATCCCAAGCCTGAAAAATGGGGTCTCTTTGCCACAGGGTCCATACCTGAAAAAATGGGGTCTCTTTGCCACAGGATCCCAATCCTAAAAAATGTGGTTACTTTGCCACAGGATCCCAAGCCAGAAATGGGTTTTCTTTGTCACAGGTTCCCAAGCCTGAAGTTAAGCTGAAAGTTTACCTTGTTAAAGGCTAAAAGATAAACTTTCTAACTTACAACATAAAATTAATTTTGCGTTGGTCCATGGTGGCTGTGCCACTACCAGTTCTTAAAGAACTGGTAACCCCATCTCCTAGAGGCCACGCCCGATAGCCATGCAATAACAGCCACGGGTAAAAATTGGGATCTTTTCGCCATAGGGACCCAAGCCTGAAAAAGGGGTCTCTTCACCACAGGGTCCCAAGTCTGAAAAATGGGGTCTCTTTGCTACAGGGTCCCAAGCCTAAAAAATGGGGTTACTTTGCCACAGGATCCCAAGTCTGAAAAATGGGGTCTCTTTGCCACAGGGTCCATACCTGAAAAAATGGGGTCTCTTTGCCACAGGATCCCAAGCCTGAAAAATGGGGTTTCTTTTCCACAGGGTCCCAAGCCTGAAAAATGGGGTTTCTTTGCCACAGGATCCCAAGCATTAAAAATGGGGTCTCTTTGCCACAGGATCCCAAGCTTGATAAATGGGTTTCTTTGCCAAAGGTTCCCAATCCTGAAATTGGTTTTCTTTGCCACAGGATCCCAATCCTAAAAAATTAGGTTTCTTTGTCACAGGTTCCCAAGCCTGAAGTTAGGCTGTAAGCTTACCTTGTTAAATACTAAAAGATAACTTTCTAACTTACAACATAAAAATAATTTTGCGTTGGTCCATGGTGGCTGTGCCACTACCAGTTCTTAAAGAACTGGTAACCCCATCGCCTAGAGGCCACGCCCGATAGCCATGCAATAACAGCCACGGGTAAAAATTGGGATCTTTTCGCCATAGGGTCCCAAGCCTGAAAAATGGGGTCTCTTTGCCTCAGGATCCCAAGCCTGATAAATGGGGTCTCTTTGCCACAGGATCCCAAGACTGAAAAAGGGGGTTTCTTTGCCTCAGGATCCCAAGCCTGAAAAATGGGGTCTCTTTGCCACAGGATCCCAAGCCTGAAAAATGAGGTTTCTTTGCCACAGGATCCCAAGCCTGAAAAATGGTGTTTCTTTGCCACAGGGTCCCAAGCCTGAAAAATTGGGTTTCTTTGCCACAGGATCCCAAGACTGAAAAATGGGGTCTCTTTGCCAAAGGGTCCATACCTGAAAAAATGGGGTCTCTTTGCCACAGGATCCTAAAAAATGGGGTTACTTTGCCACAGGATCCCATGCCTGAAAAATGGGGTCTCTTTGCCACAGGATCCCAAGCCTGAAAAATGGGGTTTCTTTGCCACAGGATTCCAGGCCAGAAAAATGGGGTTTCTTTGCCAAAGGTTCCCAAGCCTGATAAATGGGGTCTCTTTGCCGCAGGGTCTCAATCCTGATAAATGGGGTCTCTTTGCCACCAGATCCCAAGCCTGAAAAAGGGGGTCTCTTCACCACAGGGTCCCAAGCCTGATAAATGGGGTCTCTTTGCCGCAGGGTCCCAAGCCTAAAAAAAGGGGTTTCTTTGCCACAGGATCCCAAGCCTGAAAAAGGGGATTTCTTTGCCACAGGATCCCAAGCCTGAAAAATGGGGTTACTTTGCCACAGGATCCCAAGCCTGAAAAATTGGGTTTCTTTGCCACAGGGTCCCAAGCCTGAAAAATGGGGTCTCTTTGCCACAGGATCCCAAGCCTGAAAAATGAGGTTTCTTTGCCACAGGATACCAAGCCTGAAAAATGGTGTTTCTTTGCCACAGGATTCCAGGCCAGAAAAATGGGGTTTCTTTGCCAAAGGTTCCTAAGCCTGAAATTGGTTTTCCTTGCTGCAGGATCCCAAGCCAGAAATGGGTTTTCTTTGTCACAGGTTCCCAAGCCTGAAGTTAAGCTGAAAGCTTACCTTGTTAAAGGCTAAAAGATAAACTTTCTAACTTACAACATAAAATTAATTTTGCGTTGGTCCATGGTGGCTGTGCCACTACCAGTTCTTAAAAAACTGGTAACCCCATCTCCAAGAGGCCACGCCCGATAGCCATGCAATAACAGCCACGGGTAAAAATTGGGATCTTTTCGCCATAGGGACCCAAGCCTGAAAAAGGGGTCTCTTCACCACAGGGTCCCAAGTCTGAAAAATGGGGTCTCTTTGCTACAGGGTCCCAAGCCTAAAAAATGGGGTTACTTTGCCACAGGATCCCAAGCCTGAAAAATGGGGTTTCTTTGCCACAGGATACCAAGCCTGAAAAATGGGGTCTCTTTGCCACAGGGTCCATACCTGAAAAAATGGGGTCTCTTTGCCACAGGATCCCAAGCCTGCAAAATGGGGTTTCTTTTCCACAGGGTCCCAAGCCTGAAAAATGGGGTTTCTTTGCCACAGGATCCCAAGCCTTAAAAACGGGGTCTCTTTGCCACAGGATCCCAAGCTTGATAAATGGGTTTCTTTGCCAAAGGTTCCGAATCCTGAAATTGGTTTTCTTTGCCACAGGATCCCAATCCTAAAAAATGGGGTTTCTTTGTCACAGGTTCCCAAGCCTGAAGTTAGGCTGTAAGCTTACCTTGTTAAATACTAAAAGATAACTTTCTAACTTACAACATAAAAATAATTTTGCGTTGGTCCATGGTGGCTGTGCCACTACCAGTTCTTAAAGAACTGGTAACCCCATCGCCTAGAGGCCATGCCCGATAGCCATGCAATAACAGCCACGGGTAAAAATTGGGATCTTTTCGCCATAGGGTCCCAAGCCTGAAAAATGGGGTCTCTTTGGCTCAGGATCCCAAGCCTGATAAATGGGGTCTCTTTGCCACAGGATCCCAAGACTGAAAAAAGGGGTCTCTTCACCACAGGGTCCTAAGCCTGAAAAATGGGGTCTCTTTGCCACAGGATCCCAAGCCTGAAAAATGGTGTTTCTTTGCCACAGGGTCCCAATCCTGAAAAATTGGGTTTCTTTGCCACAGGATCCCAAGCCTTAAAAATGAGGTTTCTTTGCCACAGGATCCCAAACTTGATAAATGGGTTTCTTTGCCAAAGGTTCCCAATCCTGAAATTGGTTTTCTTTGCTGCAGGATCCCAAGCCTGAAATGGGGTTTCTTTGTCACAGGTTCCCAAGCCTGAAGTTAGGCTGTAAGTTTACCTTGTTAAAGACTAAAAGATAACTTTCTAACTTACAACATAAAAATAATTTTGCGTTTGTCCATGGTGGCTGTGCCACTACCAGTTCTTAAAGAACTGGTAACCCCATCGCCTAGAGGCCACGCCCGATAGCCATGCAATAACAGCCACGGGTAAAAATTGGGATCTTTTCGCCATAGGGTCCCAAGCCTGAAAAATGGGGTCTCTTTGCCTCAGGATCCCAAGCCTGATAAATGAGGTCTCTTTGCCACAGGATCCCAAGACTGAAAAATGGGGTCTCTTTGCCAAAGGGTCCATACCTGAAAAAATGGGGTCTCTTTGCCACAGGATCCCAATCCTAAAAGATGGGGTTACTTTGCCACAGGATCCCAAGCCTGAAAAATTGGGTCTCTTTGCCACAGGATCCCAAGCCTGAAAAATGAGGTTTCTTTGCCACAGGATCCCAAGCCTGAAAAATGGTGTTTCTTTGCCACAGGGTCCCAAGCCTGAAAAATTGGGTTTCTTTGCCACAGGATCCCAAGCCTTAAAAATGGAGTCTCTTTGCCACAGGATCCCAAACTTGATAAATGGGTTTCTTTGCCAAAGGTTCCCAATCCTGAAATTGGTTTTCTTTGCTGCAGGATCCCAAGCCTGAAATGGGGTTTATTTGTCACAGGTTCCCAAGCCTGAAGTTAGGCTGTAAGCTTACCTTGTTAAAGACTAAAAGATAACTTTCTAACTTACAACATAAAAATAATTTTGCATTGGTCCATGGTGGCTGTGCCACTACCAGTTCTTAAAGAACTGGTAACCCCATTGCCTAGAGGCCACGCCCGATAGCCATGCAATAACAGCCACGGGTAAAAATTGGGATCTTTTCGCCATAGGGTCCCAAGCCTGAAAAATGGGGTCTCTTTGCCTCAGGATCCCAAGCCTGATAAATGGGGTCTCTTTGCCACAGGATCCCGAGCCTGAAAAAGGGGGTCTCTTCGCCACAGGGTCCCAAGCCTGAAAAATGGGGTCTCTTTGCCACAGGGTCCCAAGCCTAAAAAAAGGGGTTTCTTTGCCTAAGGATCCCAAGCCTGAAAAATGGGGTCTCTTTGCCACAGGGTCCATACCTGAAAAAATGGGGTCTCTTTGCCACAGGATCCCAATCCTAAAAAATGTGGTTACTTTGCCACAGGATCCCAAGCCTGAAAAATGGGGTCTCTTTGCCACAGGATTCCAAGCCTAAAAAATGAGGTTTCTTTGCCACAGGATACCAAGCCTGAAAAATGGGTTTTCTTTGCCACAGGATTCCAAGCCTGAAAAATGGGGTTTCTTTGCCAAAGGTTCCCAAGCCTGAAATTGGTTTTCTTTGCTGCAGGATCCCATGCCTGAAATGGGGTTTCTTTGTCACAGGTTCCCAAGCCTGAAGTTAAGCTGAAAGCTTACCTTGTTAAAAGCTAAAAGATAAACTTTCTAACTTACAACATAAAATAAATTTTGCGTTGGTCCATGGTGGCTGTGCCACTACCAGTTCTTAAAGAACTGGTAACCCCATCTCCTAGAGGCCATGCCCGATAGCCATGCAATAACAGCCACGGGTAAAAATTGGGATCTTTTCGCCATAGGGTCCCAAGTCTGAAAAATGGGGTCTCTTTGCTACAGGGTCCCAAGCCTAAAAAATGGGGTTACTTTGCCACAGGATCCCAAGCCTGAAAAATGGGGTTTCTTTGCCACAGGATCCCAAGCCTGAAAAATGGGGTCTCTTTGCCACAGGGTCCATACCTGAAAAAATGGGGTCTCTTTGCCACAGGATCCCAAGCCTGAAAAATGGGGTTTCTTTTCCACAGGGTCTCAAGCCTGAAAAATGGGGTTTCTTTGCCACAGGATCCCAAGCCTTAAAAACGGGGTCTCTTTGCCACAGGATCCCAAGCTTGATAAATGGGTTTCTTTGCCAAAGGTTCCCAATCCTGAAATTGGTTTTCTTTGCCACAGGATCCCAATCCTAAAAAATGGGGTTTCTTTGTCACAGGTTCCCAAGCCTGAAGTTAGGCTGTAAGCTTACCTTGTTAAAGACTAAAAGATAACTTTCTAACTTACAACATAAAAATAATTTTGCGTTGGTCCATGGTGGCTGTGCCACTACCAGTTCTTAAAGAACTGGTAACCGCAACGCCTAGAGGCCACGCCCGATAGCCATGCAATAACAGCCACGGGTAAAAATTGAGATCTTTTCGCCATAGGGTCCCAAGCCTGAAAAATGGGGTCTCTTTGTCTCAGGATCCCAAGCCTGATAAATGGGGTCTCTTTGCCACCAGATCCCAAGCCTGAAAAAGGGGGTTTCTTTGCCACAGGATCCTAAGCCTGAAAAATGGGGTTTCTTTGCCACAGGATACCAAGCCTTCTTTGGCAAAGAAATGGGGTTTCTTTGCCAAAGGTTCCCAAGCCTGAAATTGGTTTTCTTTTCTGCAGGATCCCAAGCCTGAAATGGGGTTTCTTTGTCACAGGTTCCCAAGCCTGAAGTTAGGCTGTAAGCTTACCTTGTTATAGGCTAAAAGATAAACTTTCTAACTTACAACATAAAATTAATTTTGCGTTGGTCCATGGTGGCTGTGCCACTACCAGTTCTTAAAGAACTGGTAACCCCATCGCCTAGAGGCATCACCCGATAGCAATGCTATTACAGCCACGGGTAAAAATTGGGATCTTTTCGCCATAGGGTCCCAAGCCTGAAAAATGGGGTCTCTTTGCCTCAGGATCCCAAGCCTGATAAATGGGGTCTCTTTGCCACAGGATCCCGAGCCTGAAAAAGGGGGTCTCTTCGCCACAGGGTCCCAAGCCTGAAAAATGGGGTCTCTTTGCCACAGGGTCCCAAGCCTAAAAAAAGGGGTTTCTTTGCCTAAGGATCCCAAGCCTGAAAAATGGGGTCTCTTTGCCACAGGGTCCATACCTGAAAAAATGGGGTCTCTTTGCCACAGGATCCCAATCCTAAAAAATGTGGTTACTTTGCCACAGGATCCCAAGCCTGAAAAATGGGGTCTCTTTGCCACAGGATTCCAAGCCTAAAAAATGAGGTTTCTTTGCCACAGGATACCAAGCCTGAAAAATGGGTTTTCTTTGCCACAGGATTCCAAGCCTGAAAAATGGGGTTTCTTTGCCAAAGGTTCCCAAGCCTGAAATTGGTTTTCTTTGCTGCAGGATCCCATGCCTGAAATGGGGTTTCTTTGTCACAGGTTCCCAAGCCTGAAGTTTAGCTGAAAGCTTACCTTGTTAAAGGCTAAAAGATAAACTTTCTAACTTACAACATAAAATAAATTTTGCGTTGGTCCATGGTGGCTGTGCCACTACCAGTTCTTAAAGAACTGGTAACCCCATCTCCTAGAGGCCATGCCCGATAGCCATGCAATAACAGCCATGGGTAAAAATTGGGATCTTTTCGCCATAGGGTCCCAAGTCTGAAAAATGGGGTCTCTTTGCTACAGGGTCCCAAGCCTAAAAAATGGGGTTACTTTGCCACAGGATCCCAAGCCTGAAAAATGGGGTTTCTTTGCCACAGGATCCCAAGCCTGAAAAATGGGGTCTCTTTGCCACAGGGTCCATACCTGAAAAAATGGGGTCTCTTTGCCACAGGATCCCAAGCCTGAAAAATGGGGTTTCTTTTCCACAGGGTCTCAAGCCTGAAAAATGGGGTTTCTTTGCCACAGGATCCCAAGCCTTAAAAACGGGGTCTCTTTGCCACAGGATCCCAAGCTTGATAAATGGGTTTCTTTGCCAAAGGTTCCCAAGCCTGAAATTGGTTTTCTTTGCTGCAGGATCCCAAGCCAGAAATGGGTTTTCTTTGTCACAGGTTCCCAAGCCTGAAGTTAAGCTGAAAGTTTACCTTGTTAAAGGCTAAAAGATAAACTTTCTAACTTACAACATAAAATTAATTTTGCGTTGGTCCATGGTGGCTGTGCCACTACCAGTTCTTAAAGAACTGGTAACCCCATCTCCTAGAGGCCACGCCCGATAGCCATGCAATAACTGCCACGGGTAAAAATTGGGATCTTTTCGCCATAGGGACCCAAGCCTGAAAAAGGGGTCTCTTCACCACAGGGTCCCAAGTCTGAAAAATGGGGTCTCTTTGCTACAGGGTCCCAAGCCTAAAAAATGGGGTTACTTTGCCACAGGATCCCAAGTCTGAAAAATGGGGTCTCTTTGCCACAGGGTCCATACCTGAAAAAATGGGGTCTCTTTGCCACAGGATCCCAAGCCTGAAAAATGGGGTTTCTTTTCCACAGGGTCCCAAGCCTGAAAAATGGGGTTTCTTTGCCACAGGATCCCAAGCCTTAAAAATGGGGTCTCTTTGCCACAGGATCCCAAGCTTGATAAATGGGTTTCTTTGCCAAAGGTTCCCAATCCTGAAATTGGTTTTCTTTGCCACAGGATCCCAATCCTAAAAAATTAGGTTTCTTTGTCACAGGTTCCCAAGCCTGAAGTTAGGCTGTAAGCTTACCTTGTTAAATACTAAAAGATAACTTTCTAACTTACAACATAAAAATAATTTTGCGTTGGTCCATGGTGGCTGTGCCACTACCAGTTCTTAAAGAACTGGTAACCCCATCGCCTAGAGGCCACGCCCGATAGCCATGCAATAACAGCCACGGGTAAAAATTGGGATCTTTTCGCCATAGGGTCCCAAGCCTGAAAAATGGGGTCTCTTTGCCTCAGGATCCCAAGCCTGATAAATGGGGTCTCTTTGCCACAGGATCCCAAGACAGAAAAAGGGGGTTTCTTTGCCTCAGGATCCCAAGCCTGAAAAATGGGGTCTCTTTGCCACAGGATCCCAAGCCTGAAAAATGAGGTTTCTTTGCCACAGGATCCCAAGCCTGAAAAATGGTGTTTCTTTGCCACAGGGTCCCAAGCCTGAAAAATTGGGTTTCTTTGCCACAGGATCCCAAGACTGAAAAATGGGGTCTCTTTGCCAAAGGGTCCATACCTGAAAAAATGGGGTCTCTTTGCCACAGGATCCTAAAAAATGGGGTTACTTTGCCACAGGATCCCATGCCTGAAAAATGGGGTCTCTTTGCCACAGGATCCCAAGCCTGAAAAATGGGGTTTCTTTGCCACAGGATTCCAGGCCAGAAAAATGGGGTTTCTTTGCCAAAGGTTCCCAAGCCTGATAAATGGGGTCTCTTTGCCGCAGGGTCTCAATCCTGATAAATGGGGTCTCTTTGCCACCAGATCCCAAGCCTGAAAAAGGGGGTCTCTTCACCACAGGGTCCCAAGCCTGATAAATGGGGTCTCTTTGCCGCAGGGTCCCAAGCCTAAAAAAAGGGGTTTCTTTGCCACAGGATCCCAAGCCTGAAAAAGGGGATTTCTTTGCCACAGGATCCCAAGCCTGAAAAATGGGGTTACTTTGCCACAGGATCCCAAGCCTGAAAAATTGGGTTTCTTTGCCACAGGGTCCCAAGCCTGAAAAATGGGGTCTCTTTGCCACAGGATCCCAAGCCTGAAAAATGAGGTTTCTTTGCCACAGGATACCAAGCCTGAAAAATGGTGTTTCTTTGCCACAGGATTCCAGGCCAGAAAAATGGGGTTTCTTTGCCAAAGGTTCCTAAGCCTGAAATTGGTTTTCCTTGCTGCAGGATCCCAAGCCAGAAATGGGTTTTCTTTGTCACAGGTTCCCAAGCCTGAAGTTAAGCTGAAAGCTTACCTTGTTAAAGGCTAAAAGATAAACTTTCTAACTTACAACATAAAATTAATTTTGCGTTGGTCCATGGTGGCTGTGCCACTACCAGTTCTTAAAAAACTGGTAACCCCATCTCCAAGAGGCCACGCCCGATAGCCATGCAATAACAGCCACGGGTAAAAATTGGGATCTTTTCGCCATAGGGACCCAAGCCTGAAAAAGGGGTCTCTTCACCACAGGGTCCCAAGTCTGAAAAATGGGGTCTCTTTGCTACAGGGTCCCAAGCCTAAAAAATGGGGTTACTTTGCCACAGGATCCCAAGCCTGAAAAATGGGGTTTCTTTGCCACAGGATACCAAGCCTGAAAAATGGGGTCTCTTTGCCACAGGGTCCATACCTGAAAAAATGGGGTCTCTTTGCCACAGGATCCCAAGCCTGCAAAATGGGGTTTCTTTTCCACAGGGTCCCAAGCCTGAAAAATGGGGTTTCTTTGCCACAGGATCCCAAGCCTTAAAAACGGGGTCTCTTTGCCACAGGATCCCAAGCTTGATAAATGGGTTTCTTTGCCAAAGGTTCCGAATCCTGAAATTGGTTTTCTTTGCCACAGGATCCCAATCCTAAAAAATGGGGTTTCTTTGTCACAGGTTCCCAAGCCTGAAGTTAGGCTGTAAGCTTACCTTGTTAAATACTAAAAGATAACTTTCTAACTTACAACATAAAAATAATTTTGCGTTGGTCCATGGTGGCTGTGCCACTACCAGTTCTTAAAGAACTGGTAACCCCATCGCCTAGAGGCCATGCCCGATAGCCATGCAATAACAGCCACGGGTAAAAATTGGGATCTTTTCGCCATAGGGTCCCAAGCCTGAAAAATGGGGTCTCTTTGGCTCAGGATCCCAAGCCTGATAAATGGGGTCTCTTTGCCACAGGATCCCAAGACTGAAAAAAGGGGTCTCTTCACCACAGGGTCCTAAGCCTGAAAAATGGGGTCTCTTTGCCACGGGATCCCAAGCCTGAAAAATGGTGTTTCTTTGCCACAGGGTCCCAATCCTGAAAAATTGGGTTTCTTTGCCACAGGATCCCAAGCCTTAAAAATTAGGTTTCTTTGCCACAGGATCCCAAACTTGATAAATGGGTTTCTTTGCCAAAGGTTCCCAATCCTGAAATTGGTTTTCTTTGCTGCAGGATCCCAAGCCTGAAATGGGGTTTCTTTGTCACAGGTTCCCAAGCCTGAAGTTAGGCTGTAAGTTTACCTTGTTAAAGACTAAAAGATAACTTTCTAACTTACAACATAAAAATAATTTTGCGTTTGTCCATGGTGGCTGTGCCACTACCAGTTCTTAAAGAACTGGTAACCCCATCGCCTAGAGGCCACGCCCGATAGCCATGCAATAACAGCCACGGGTAAAAATTGGGATCTTTTCGCCATAGGGTCCCAAGCCTGAAAAATGGGGTCTCTTTGCCTCAGGATCCCAAGCCTGATAAATGAGGTCTCTTTGCCACAGGATCCCAAGACTGAAAAATGGGGTCTCTTTGCCAAAGGGTCCATACCTGAAAAAATGGGGTCTCTTTGCCACAGGATCCCAATCCTAAAAGATGGGGTTACTTTGCCACAGGATCCCAAGCCTGAAAAATTGGGTCTCTTTGCCACAGGATCCCAAGCCTGAAAAATGAGGTTTCTTTGCCACAGGATCCCAAGCCTGAAAAATTGTGTTTCTTTGCCACAGGGTCCCAAGCCTGAAAAATTGGGTTTCTTTGCCACAGGATCCCAAGCCTTAAAAATGGAGTCTCTTTGCCACAGGATCCCAAACTTGATAAATGGGTTTCTTTGCCAAAGGTTCCCAATCCTGAAATTGGTTTTCTTTGCTGCAGGATCCCAAGCCTGAAATGGGGTTTATTTGTCACAGGTTCCCAAGCCTGAAGTTAGGCTGTAAGCTTACCTTGTTAAAGACTAAAAGATAACTTTCTAACTTACAACATAAAAATAATTTTGCATTGGTCCATGGTGGCTGTGCCACTACCAGTTCTTAAAGAACTGGTAACCCCATTGCCTAGAGGCCACGCCCGATAGCCATGCAATAACAGCCACGGGTAAAAATTGGGATCTTTTCGCCATAGGGTCCCAAGCCTGAAAAATGGGGTCTCTTTGCCTCAGGATCCCAAGCCTGATAAATGGGGTCTCTTTGCCACAGGATCCCGAGCCTGAAAAAGGGGGTCTCTTCGCCACAGGGTCCCAAGCCTGAAAAATGGGGTCTCTTTGCCACAGGGTCCCAAGCCTAAAAAAAGGGGTTTCTTTGCCTAAGGATCCCAAGCCTGAAAAATGGGGTCTCTTTGCCACAGGGTCCATACCTGAAAAAATGGGGTCTCTTTGCCACAGGATCCCAATCCTAAAAAATGTGGTTACTTTGCCACAGGATCCCAAGCCAGAAATGGGTTTTCTTTGTCACAGGTTCCCAAGCCTGAAGTTAAGCTGAAAGTTTACCTTGTTAAAGGCTAAAAGATAAACTTTCTAACTTACAACATAAAATTAATTTTGCGTTGGTCCATGGTGGCTGTGCCACTACCAGTTCTTAAAGAACTGGTAACCCCATCTCCTAGAGGCCACGCCCGATAGCCATGCAATAACAGCCACGGGTAAAAATTGGGATCTTTTCGCCATAGGGACCCAAGCCTGAAAAAGGGGTCTCTTCACCACAGGGTCCCAAGTCTGAAAAATGGGGTCTCTTTGCTACAGGGTCCCAAGCCTAAAAAATGGGGTTACTTTGCCACAGGATCCCAAGTCTGAAAAATGGGGTCTCTTTGCCACAGGGTCCATACCTGAAAAAATGGGGTCTCTTTGCCACAGGATCCCAAGCCTGAAAAATGGGGTTTCTTTTCCACAGGGTCCCAAGCCTGAAAAATGGGGTTTCTTTGCCACAGGATCCCAAGCATTAAAAATGGGGTCTCTTTGCCACAGGATCCCAAGCTTGATAAATGGGTTTCTTTGCCAAAGGTTCCCAATCCTGAAATTGGTTTTCTTTGCCACAGGATCCCAATCCTAAAAAATTAGGTTTCTTTGTCACAGGTTCCCAAGCCTGAAGTTAGGCTGTAAGCTTACCTTGTTAAATACTAAAAGATAACTTTCTAACTTACAACATAAAAATAATTTTGCGTTGGTCCATGGTGGCTGTGCCACTACCAGTTCTTAAAGAACTGGTAACCCCATCGCCTAGAGGCCACGCCCGATAGCCATGCAATAACAGCCACGGGTAAAAATTGGGATCTTTTCGCCATAGGGTCCCAAGCCTGAAAAATGGGGTCTCTTTGCCTCAGGATCCCAAGCCTGATAAATGGGGTCTCTTTGCCACAGGATCCCAAGACTGAAAAAGGGGGTTTCTTTGCCTCAGGATCCCAAGCCTGAAAAATGGGGTCTCTTTGCCACAGGATCCCAAGCCTGAAAAATGAGGTTTCTTTGCCACAGGATCCCAAGCCTGAAAAATGGTGTTTCTTTGCCACAGGGTCCCAAGCCTGAAAAATTGGGTTTCTTTGCCACAGGATCCCAAGACTGAAAAACGGGGTCTCTTTGCCAAAGGGTCCATACCTGAAAAAATGGGGTCTCTTTGCCACAGGATCCTAAAAAATGGGGTTACTTTGCCACAGGATCCCATGCCTGAAAAATGGGGTCTCTTTGCCACAGGATCCCAAGCCTGAAAAATGGGGTTTCTTTGCCACAGGATTCCAGGCCAGAAAAATGGGGTTTCTTTGCCAAAGGTTCCCAAGCCTGATAAATGGGGTCTCTTTGCCGCAGGGTCTCAATCCTGATAAATGGGGTCTCTTTGCCACCAGATCCCAAGCCTGAAAAAGGGGGTCTCTTCACCACAGGGTCCCAAGCCTGATAAATGGGGTCTCTTTGCCGCAGGGTCCCAAGCCTAAAAAAAGGGGTTTCTTTGCCACAGGATCCCAAGCCTGAAAAAGGGGATTTCTTTGCCACAGGATCCCAAGCCTGAAAAATGGGGTTACTTTGCCACAGGATCCCAAGCCTGAAAAATTGGGTTTCTTTGCCACAGGGTCCCAAGCCTGAAAAATGGGGTCTCTTTGCCACAGGATCCCAAGCCTGAAAAATGAGGTTTCTTTGCCACAGGATACCAAGCCTGAAAAATGGTGTTTCTTTGCCACAGGATTCCAGGCCAGAAAAATGGGGTTTCTTTGCCAAAGGTTCCTAAGCCTGAAATTGGTTTTCCTTGCTGCAGGATCCCAAGCCAGAAATGGGTTTTCTTTGTCACAGGTTCCCAAGCCTGAAGTTAAGCTGAAAGCTTACCTTGTTAAAGGCTAAAAGATAAACTTTCTAACTTACAACATAAAATTAATTTTGCGTTGGTCCATGGTGGCTGTGCCACTACCAGTTCTTAAAAAACTGGTAACCCCATCTCCAAGAGGCCACGCCCGATAGCCATGCAATAACAGCCACGGGTAAAAATTGGGATCTTTTCGCCATAGGGACCCAAGCCTGAAAAAGGGGTCTCTTCACCACAGGGTCCCAAGTCTGAAAAATGGGGTCTCTTTGCTACAGGGTCCCAAGCCTAAAAAATGGGGTTACTTTGCCACAGGATCCCAAGCCTGAAAAATGGGGTTTCTTTGCCACAGGATACCAAGCCTGAAAAATGGGGTCTCTTTGCCACAGGGTCCATACCTGAAAAAATGGGGTCTCTTTGCCACAGGATCCCAAGCCTGCAAAATGGGGTTTCTTTTCCACAGGGTCCCAAGCCTGAAAAATGGGGTTTCTTTGCCACAGGATCCCAAGCCTTAAAAACGGGGTCTCTTTGCCACAGGATCCCAAGCTTGATAAATGGGTTTCTTTGCCAAAGGTTCCGAATCCTGAAATTGGTTTTCTTTGCCACAGGATCCCAATCCTAAAAAATGGGGTTTCTTTGTCACAGGTTCCCAAGCCTGAAGTTAGGCTGTAAGCTTACCTTGTTAAATACTAAAAGATAACTTTCTAACTTACAACATAAAAATAATTTTGCGTTGGTCCATGGTGGCTGTGCCACTACCAGTTCTTAAAGAACTGGTAACCCCATCGCCTAGAGGCCATGCCCGATAGCCATGCAATAACAGCCACGGGTAAAAATTGGGATCTTTTCGCCATAGGGTCCCAAGCCTGAAAAATGGGGTCTCTTTGGCTCAGGATCCCAAGCCTGATAAATGGGGTCTCTTTGCCACAGGATCCCAAGACTGAAAAAAGGGGTCTCTTCACCACAGGGTCCTAAGCCTGAAAAATGGGGTCTCTTTGCCACAGGATCCCAAGCCTGAAAAATGGTGTTTCTTTGCCACAGGGTCCCAATCCTGAAAAATTGGGTTTCTTTGCCACAGGATCCCAAGCCTTAAAAATGAGGTTTCTTTGCCACAGGATCCCAAACTTGATAAATGGGTTTCTTTGCCAAAGGTTCCCAATCCTGAAATTGGTTTTCTTTGCTGCAGGATCCCAAGCCTGAAATGGGGTTTCTTTGTCACAGGTTCCCAAGCCTGAAGTTAGGCTGTAAGTTTACCTTGTTAAAGACTAAAAGATAACTTTCTAACTTACAACATAAAAATAATTTTGCGTTTGTCCATGGTGGCTGTGCCACTACCAGTTCTTAAAGAACTGGTAACCCCATCGCCTAGAGGCCACGCCCGATAGCCATGCAATAACAGCCACGGGTAAAAATTGGGATCTTTTCGCCATAGGGTCCCAAGCCTGAAAAATGGGGTCTCTTTGCCTCAGGATCCCAAGCCTGATAAATGAGGTCTCTTTGCCACAGGATCCCAAGACTGAAAAATGGGGTCTCTTTGCCAAAGGGTCCATACCTGAAAAAATGGGGTCTCTTTGCCACAGGATCCCAATCCTAAAAGATGGGGTTACTTTGCCACAGGATCCCAAGCCTGAAAAATTGGGTCTCTTTGCCACAGGATCCCAAGCCTGAAAAATGAGGTTTCTTTGCCACAGGATCCCAAGCCTGAAAAATGGTGTTTCTTTGCCACAGGGTCCCAAGCCTGAAAAATTGGGTTTCTTTGCCACAGGATCCCAAGCCTTAAAAATGGAGTCTCTTTGCCACAGGATCCCAAACTTGATAAATGGGTTTCTTTGCCAAAGGTTCCCAATCCTGAAATTGGTTTTCTTTGCTGCAGGATCCCAAGCCTGAAATGGGGTTTATTTGTCACAGGTTCCCAAGCCTGAAGTTAGGCTGTAAGCTTACCTTGTTAAAGACTAAAAGATAACTTTCTAACTTACAACATAAAAATAATTTTGCATTGGTCCATGGTGGCTGTGCCACTACCAGTTCTTAAAGAACTGGTAACCCCATTGCCTAGAGGCCACGCCCGATAGCCATGCAATAACAGCCACGGGTAAAAATTGGGATCTTTTCGCCATAGGGTCCCAAGCCTGAAAAATGGGGTCTCTTTGCCTCAGGATCCCAAGCCTGATAAATGGGGTCTCTTTGCCACAGGATCCCGAGCCTGAAAAAGGGGGTCTCTTCGCCACAGGGTCCCAAGCCTGAAAAATGGGGTCTCTTTGCCACAGGGTCCCAAGCCTAAAAAAAGGGGTTTCTTTGCCTAAGGATCCCAAGCCTGAAAAATGGGGTCTCTTTGCCACAGGGTCCATACCTGAAAAAATGGGGTCTCTTTGCCACAGGATCCCAATCCTAAAAAATGTGGTTACTTTGCCACAGGATCCCAAGCCTGAAAAATGGGGTCTCTTTGCCACAGGATTCCAAGCCTAAAAAATGAGGTTTCTTTGCCACAGGATACCAAGCCTGAAAAATGGGTTTTCTTTGCCACAGGATTCCAAGCCTGAAAAATGGGGTTTCTTTGCCAAAGGTTCCCAAGCCTGAAATTGGTTTTCTTTGCTGCAGGATCCCATGCCTGAAATGGGGTTTCTTTGTCACAGGTTCCCAAGCCTGAAGTTAAGCTGAAAGCTTACCTTGTTAAAAGCTAAAAGATAAACTTTCTAACTTACAACATAAAATAAATTTTGCGTTGGTCCATGGTGGCTGTGCCACTACCAGTTCTTAAAGAACTGGTAACCCCATCTCCTAGAGGCCATGCCCGATAGCCATGCAATAACAGCCACGGGTAAAAATTGGGATCTTTTCGCCATAGGGTCCCAAGTCTGAAAAATGGGGTCTCTTTGCTACAGGGTCCCAAGCCTAAAAAATGGGGTTACTTTGCCACAGGATCCCAAGCCTGAAAAATGGGGTTTCTTTGCCACAGGATCCCAAGCCTGAAAAATGGGGTCTCTTTGCCACAGGGTCCATACCTGAAAAAATGGGGTCTCTTTGCCACAGGATCCCAAGCCTGAAAAATGGGGTTTCTTTTCCACAGGGTCTCAAGCCTGAAAAATGGGGTTTCTTTGCCACAGGATCCCAAGCCTTAAAAACGGGGTCTCTTTGCCACAGGATCCCAAGCTTGATAAATGGGTTTCTTTGCCAAAGGTTCCCAATCCTGAAATTGGTTTTCTTTGCCACAGGATCCCAATCCTAAAAAATGGGGTTTCTTTGTCACAGGTTCCCAAGCCTGAAGTTAGGCTGTAAGCTTACCTTGTTAAAGACTAAAAGATAACTTTCTAACTTACAACATAAAAATAATTTTGCGTTGGTCCATGGTGGCTGTGCCACTACCAGTTCTTAAAGAACTGGTAACCGCAACGCCTAGAGGCCACGCCCGATAGCCATGCAATAACAGCCACGGGTAAAAATTGAGATCTTTTCGCCATAGGGTCCCAAGCCTGAAAAATGGGGTCTCTTTGTCTCAGGATCCCAAGCCTGATAAATGGGGTCTCTTTGCCACCAGATCCCAAGCCTGAAAAAGGGGGTTTCTTTGCCACAGGATCCTAAGCCTGAAAAATGGGGTTTCTTTGCCACAGGATACCAAGCCTTCTTTGGCAAAGAAATGGGGTTTCTTTGCCAAAGGTTCCCAAGCCTGAAATTGGTTTTCTTTTCTGCAGGATCCCAAGCCTGAAATGGGGTTTCTTTGTCACAGGTTCCCAAGCCTGAAGTTAGGCTGTAAGCTTACCTTGTTATAGGCTAAAAGATAAACTTTCTAACTTACAACATAAAATTAATTTTGCGTTGGTCCATGGTGGCTGTGCCACTACCAGTTCTTAAAGAACTGGTAACCCCATCGCCTAGAGGCATCACCCGATAGCAATGCTATTACAGCCACGGGTAAAAATTGGGATCTTTTCGCCATAGGGTCCCAAGCCTGAAAAATGGGGTCTCTTTGCCTCAGGATCCCAAGCCTGATAAATGGGGTCTCTTTGCCACAGGATCCCGAGCCTGAAAAAGGGGGTCTCTTCGCCACAGGGTCCCAAGCCTGAAAAATGGGGTCTCTTTGCCACAGGGTCCCAAGCCTAAAAAAAGGGGTTTCTTTGCCTAAGGATCCCAAGCCTGAAAAATGGGGTCTCTTTGCCACAGGGTCCATACCTGAAAAAATGGGGTCTCTTTGCCACAGGATCCCAATCCTAAAAAATGTGGTTACTTTGCCACAGGATCCCAAGCCTGAAAAATGGGGTCTCTTTGCCACAGGATTCCAAGCCTAAAAAATGAGGTTTCTTTGCCACAGGATACCAAGCCTGAAAAATGGGTTTTCTTTGCCACAGGATTCCAAGCCTGAAAAATGGGGTTTCTTTGCCAAAGGTTCCCAAGCCTGAAATTGGTTTTCTTTGCTGCAGGATCCCATGCCTGAAATGGGGTTTCTTTGTCACAGGTTCCCAAGCCTGAAGTTTAGCTGAAAGCTTACCTTGTTAAAGGCTAAAAGATAAACTTTCTAACTTACAACATAAAATAAATTTTGCGTTGGTCCATCGTGGCTGTGCCACTACCAGTTCTTAAAGAACTGGTAACCCCATCTCCTAGAGGCCATGCCCGATAGCCATGCAATAACAGCCATGGGTAAAAATTGGGATCTTTTCGCCATAGGGTCCCAAGTCTGAAAAATGGGGTCTCTTTGCTACAGGGTCCCAAGCCTAAAAAATGGGGTTACTTTGCCACAGGATCCCAAGCCTGAAAAATGGGGTTTCTTTGCCACAGGATCCCAAGCCTGAAAAATGGGGTCTCTTTGCCACAGGGTCCATACCTGAAAAAATGGGGTCTCTTTGCCACAGGATCCCAAGCCTGAAAAATGGGGTTTCTTTTCCACAGGGTCTCAAGCCTGAAAAATGGGGTTTCTTTGCCACAGGATCCCAAGCCTTAAAAACGGGGTCTCTTTGCCACAGGATCCCAAGCTTGATAAATGGGTTTCTTTGCCAAAGGTTCCCAATCCTGAAATTGGTTTTCTTTGCCACAGGATCCCAATCCTAAAAAAGGGGGTTTCTTTGTCACAGGTTCCCAAGCCTGAAGTTAGGCTGTAAGCTTACCTTGTTAAAGACTAAAAGATAACTTTCTAACTTACAACATAAAAATAATTTTGCGTTGGTCCATGGTGGCTGTGCCACTACCAGTTCTTAAAGAACTGGTAACCGCATCGCCTAGAGGCCACGCCCGATAGCCATGCAATAACAGCCACGGGTAAAAATTGAGATCTTTTCGCCATAGGGTCCCAAGCCTGAAAAATGGGGTCTCTTTGTCTCAGGATCCCAAGCCTGATAAATGGGGTCTCTTTGCCACCAGATCCCAAGCCTGAAAAAGGGGGTTTCTTTGCCACAGGATCCTAAGCCTGAAAAATGGGGTTTCTTTGCCACAGGATCCCAAGCCTTCTTTGGCAAAGAAATGGGGTTTCTTTGCCAAAGGTTCCCAAGCCTGAAATTGGTTTTCTTTTCTGCAGGATCCCAAGCCTGAAATGGGGTTTCTTTGTCACAGGTTCCCAAGCCTGAAGTTAGGCTGTAAGCTTACCTTGTTATAGGCTAAAAGATAAACTTTCTAACTTACAACATAAAATTAATTTTGCGTTGGTCCATGGTGGCTGTGCCACTACCAGTTCTTAAAGAACTGGTAACCCCATCGCCTAGAGGCATCACCCGATAGCAATGCTATTACAGCCACGGGTAAAAATTGGGATCTTTTCGCCATAGGGTCCCAAGCCTGAAAAATGGGGTCTCTTTGCCTCAGGATCCCAAGCTTGAAAAATGAGGTTTCTTTGCCTCAGGATCCCAAGCCTGAAAAATGGGGTTTCTTTGCCACAGGATCCCAAGCCTGAAAAATGGGGTTTCTTTGCCATAGGATCCCAAGCCTGAAAAATGGGGTCTCTTTGCTACAGGATCCCAAGCCTGAAAAATTAGGTTTCTTTGCCACAGGATCCCAAGCCTGAAAAAAGGGGATTCTTTGCCACAGTATCCCAAGCATGAAAAATGGGGTTCTTTGACATAGGATCCCAAGCCTGAAAAATTGGGTTTCTTTGCCACAGGGTCCCAAGCCTGAAAAATGGGGTTTCTTTGCCACAGGATCCCAAGCCTGAAAAATTGGGTTTCTTTGCCACAGTATCCCAAGCCTGAAAAATGGAGTTTCTTTGCCACAGGGTCCCAAGCCTGAAAAATGGGGATTCTTTGCCACAGGATCCCAAGCCTGAAATTGGTTTCTTTGCTGCAGGATCCCAAGCCTTAAATGGGGTTTCTTTGTCACAGGTTCCCAAGCCTGAAGTTAGGCTGTAAGCTTACCTTGTTAAAGACTAAAAGATAACTTTCTAACTTACAACATAAAAATAATTTTGCATTGGTCCATGGTGGCTGTGCCACTACCAGTTCTTAAAGAACTGGTAACCCCATCGCCTAGAGGCCACGCCCGATAGCCATGCAATAACAGCCACGGGTAAAAATTGGGATCTTTTCGCCATAGGGTCCCAAGCCTGAAAAATGGGGTCTCTTCGCCACAGGGTCCCAAGCCTGATAAATGGGGTCTCTTTGCCGCAGGGTCCCAAACCTAAAAAAAGGGGTTTCTTTGCCACAGGATCCCGAGCCTGAAAAAGGGGATTTCTATGCCACAGGATCCCAAGCCTGAAAAATGGGGTTACTTTGCCACAGGATCCCAAGCCTGAAAAATTTGTTTTTTTTTGCCACAGGATCCCAAGCCTGAAAAATGGGGTCTCTTTGCCACAGGATCCCAAGCCTGAAAAATGGGGTTTCTTTGCCACAGGATTCCAGGCCTGAAAAATGGGGTTTCTTTGCCACAGGTTCCCAAGCCTGAAATTGGTTTTCTTTGCTGCAGGATCCCAAGCCAGAAATGGGTTTTCTTTGTCACAGGTTCCCAAGCCTAAAGTTAAGCTGAAAGCTTACCTTGTTAAAGTCTAAAAGATAAACTTTCTAACTTACAACATAAAATTAATTTTGCGTTGGTCCACGGTGGCTGTGCCACTACCAGTTCTTAAAGAACTGGTAACCCCATCTCCTAGAGGCCATGCCCGATAGCCATGCAATAACAGCCACGGGTAAAAATTGGGATCTTTTCGCCATAGGGTCCCAAGCCTGAAAAAGGGGTCTCTTCACCACAGGGTCCCAAGTCTGAAAAATGGGGTCTCTTTGCTACAGGGTCCCAAGCCTAAAAAATGGGGTTACTTTGCCACAGGATCCCAAGCCTGAAAAATGGGGTTTCTTTGCCACAGGATCCCAAGCCTGAAAAATGGGGTCTCCTTGCCACAGGGTCCATACCTGAAAAAATGGGGTCTCTTTGCCACAGGATCCCAAGCCTGAAAAATGGGGTTTCTTTGTCACAGGGTCCCAAGCCTGAAAAATGGGGTTTCTTTGCCACAGGATCCCAAGCCTTAAAAACGGGGTCTCTTTGCCACAGGATCCCAAGCTTGATAAATGGGTTTCTTTGCCAAAGGTTCCCAATCCTGAAATTGGTTTTCTTTGCCACAGGATCCCAATCCTAAAAAATGGTGTTTCTTTGTCACAGGTTCCCAAGCCTGAAGTTAGGCTGTAAGCTTACCTTGTTAAAGACTAAAAGATAACTTTCTAACTTACAACATAAAAATAATTTTGCGTTGGTCCATGGTGGCTGTGCCACTACCAGTTCTTAAAGAACTGGTAACCGCATCGCCTAGAGGCTACGCCCGATAGCCATGCAATAACAGCCACGGGTAAAAATTGGGATCTTTTCGCCATAGGGTCCCAAGCCTGAAAAATGGGGTCTCTTTGCCTCAGGATCCCAAGCCTGATAAATGGGGTCTCTTTGCCACAGGATCCCAAGACTGAAAAAGGGGGTCTCTTTGCCACAGAGTCCTAAGCCTTAAAAATGGGGTATCTTTGGCACAGGGTCCCAAGCCTAAAAAAAGGGGTTTCTTTGCCTCAGGATCCCAAGCCTGAAAAATGGGGTCTCTTTGCCAAAGGGTCCATACCTGAAAAAATGGGGTCTCTTTGCCACAGGATCCCAATCCTAAAAAATGGGGTTACTTTGCCACAGGATCCCAAGCCTGAAAAATGGGGTCTCTTTGCCACAGGATCCCAAGCCTGAAAAATGAGGTTTCTTTGCCACAGGATCCCAAGCCTGAAAAATGGTGTTTCTTTGCCACAGGGTCCCAAGCCTGAAAAATTGGGTTTCTTTGCCACAGGATCCCAAGCCTTGAAAACGGGGTCTCTTTGCCACAGGATCCCAAACTTGATAAATGGGTTTCTTTGCCAAAGGTTCCCAATCCTGAAATTGGTTTTCTTTGCTGCAGGATCCCAAGCCTGAAATGGGGTTTCTTTGTCACAGGTTCCCAAGCCTGAAGTTAAGCTGTAAGCTTACCTTGTTAAAGACTAAAAGATAACTTTCTAACTTACAACATAAAAATAATTTTGCGTTGGTCCATGGTGGCTGTGCCACTACCAGTTCTTAAAGACCTGGTAACCCCATCGCCTAGAGGCCACGCCCGATAGCCATGCAATAACAGCTACGGGTAAAAATTGTGATCTTTTCGCCATAGGGTTCCAAGCCTGAAAAAGGGGTCTCTTCACCACAGGGTCCCAAGCCTGAAAAATGGGGTCTCTTTGCTACAGGGTCCCAAGCCTAAAAAATGGGGTTACTTTGCCACAGGATCCCAAGCCTGAAAAATGGGGTATCTTTGCCACAGGGTCCATACCTTAAAAAATTGGGTCTCTTTGCCACAGGATCCCAAGCCTGAAAAATGGGGTTTCGTTGCCACAGGTTCCCAAGCCTGAAAAATGGGGTTTCTTTGCCACAGGATCCCAAGCCTGAAAAACGGGGTCTCTTTGCCACAGAATCCCAAGCTTGATAAATGGGTTTCTTTGCCAAAGGTTCCCAATCCTGAAATTGGTTTTCTTTGCTGCAGGATCCCAAGCCTGAAATGGGGTTTCTTTGTCACAGGTTCCCAAGCCTGAAAAATGGGGTCTCTTTGCCACAGGATTCCAAGCCTAAAAAATGAGGTTTCTTTGCCACAGGATACCAAGCCTGAAAAATGGGGTTTCTTTGCCACAGGATTCCAAGCCTGAAAAATGGGGTTTCTTTGCCAAAGGTTCCCAAGCCTGAAATTGGTTTTCTTTGCTGCAGGATTCCACGCCTGAAATGGGGTTTCTTTGTCACAGGTTCCCAAGCCTGAAGTTAAGCTGAAAGCTTACCTTGTTAAAGGCTAAAAGATAAACTTTCTAACTTACAACATAAAATTAATTTTGCGTTGGTCCATGGTGGCTGTGCCACTACCAGTTCTTAAAGAACTGGTAACCCCATCTCCTAGAGGCCACGCCCGATAGCCATGCAATAACAGCCACGGGTAAAAATTGGGATCTTTTCGCCATAGGGACCCAAGCCTGAAAAAGGGGTCTCTTCACCACAGGGTCCCAAGTCTGAAAAATGGGGTCTCTTTGCTACAGGGTCCCAAGCCTAAAAAATGGGGTTACTTTGCCACAGGATCCCAAGCCTGAAAAATGGGGTTTCTTTGCCACAGGATCCCAAGCCTGAAAAATGGGGTCTCTTTGCCACAGGGTCCATACCTGAAAAAATGGGGTCTCTTTGCCACAGGATCCCAAGCCTGAAAAATGGGGTCTCTTTGCCTCAGGATCCCAAGCTTGAAAAATGAGGTTTCTTTGCCTCAGGATCCCAAGCCTGAAAAATGGGGTTTCTTTGCCACAGGATCCCAAGCCTGAAAAATGGGGTTTCTTTGCCATAGGATCCCAAGCCTGAAAAATGGGGTCTCTTTGCTACAGGATCCCAAGCCTGAAAAATTAGGTTTCTTTGCCACAGGATCCCAAGCCTGAAAAAAGGGGATTCTTTGCCACAGTATCCCAAGCATGAAAAATGGGGTTCTTTGACATAGGATCCCAAGCCTGAAAAATTGGGTTTCTTTGCCACAGGGTCCCAAGCCTGAAAAATGGGGTTTCTTTGCCACAGGATCCCAAGCCTGAACAATGGGGTTTCTTTGCCACAGTATCCCAAGCCTGAAAAATGGAGTTTCTTTGCCACAGGGTCCCAAGCCTGAAAAATGGGGATTCTTTGCCACAGGATCCCAAGCCTGAAATTGGTTTCTTTGCTGCAGTATCCCAAGCCTTAAATGGGGTTTCTTTGTCACAGGTTCCCAAGCCTGAAGTTAGGCTGTAAGCTTACCTTGTTAAAGACTAAAAGATAACTTTCTAACTTACAACTTAAAAATAATTTTGCATTGGTCCATGGTGGCTGTGCCACTACCAGTTCTTAAAGAACTGGTAACCCCATCGCCTAGAGGCCACGCCCGATAGCCATGCAATAACAGCCACGGGTAAAAATTGGGATCTTTTCGCCATAGGGTCCCAAGCCTGAAAAATGGGGTCTCTTCGCCACAGGGTCCCAAGCCTGATAAATGGGGTCTCTTTGCCGCAGGGTCCCAAACCTAAAAAAAGGGGTTGCTTTGCCACAGGATCCCGAGCCTGAAAAAGGGGATTTCTATGCCACAGGATCCCAAGCCTGAAAAATGGGGTTACTTTGCCACAGGATCCCAAGCCTGAAATATTTGTTTTTTTTTTGCCACAGGATCCCAAGCCTGAAAAATGGGGTCTCTTTGCCACAGGATCCCAAGCCTGAAAAATGGGGTTTCTTTGCCACAGGATTCCAGGCCTGAAAAATGGGGTTTCTTTGCCAAAGGTTCCCAAGCCTGAAATTGGTTTTCTTTGCTGCAGGATCCCAAGCCAGAAATGGGTTTTCTTTGTCACAGGTTCCCAAGCCTAAAGTTAAGCTGAAAGCTTACCTTGTTAAAGTCTAAAAGATAAACTTTCTAACTTACAACATAAAATTAATTTTGCGTTGGTCCACGGTGGCTGTGCCACTACCAGTTCTTAAAGAACTGGTAACCCCATCTCCTAGAGGCCATGCCCGATAGCCATGCAATAACAGCCACGGGTAAAAATTGGGATCTTTTCGCCATAGGGTCCCAAGCCTGAAAAAGGGGTCTCTTCACCACAGGGTCCCAAGTCTGAAAAATGGGGCTCTTTGCTACAGGGTCCCAAGCCTAAAAAATGGGGTTACTTTGCCACAGGATCCCAAGCCTGAAAAATGGGGTTTCTTTGCCACAGGATCCCAAGCCTGAAAAATGGGGTCTCTTTGCCACAGGGTCCATACCTGAAAAAATGGGGTCTCTTTGCCACAGGATCCCAAGCCTGAAAAATGGGGTTTCTTTGTCACAGGGTCCCAAGCCTGAAAAATGGGGTTTCTTTGCCACAGGATCCCAAGCCTTAAAAACGGGGTCTCTTTGCCACAGGATCCCAAGCTTGATAAATGGGTTTCTTTGCCAAAGGTTCCCAATCCTGAAATTGGTTTTCTTTGCCACAGGATCCCAATCCTAAAAAAATAAGAATTTACTTACCGATAATTCTATTTCTCGTAGTCCGTAGTGGATGCTGGGGACTCCGTCAGGACCATGGGGTTTAGCGGCTCCGCAGGAGACAGGGCACAATAATAAAAGCTTTAGGATCAGGTGGTGTGCACTGGCTCCTCCCCCTATGACCCTCCTCCAAGCCTCAGTTAGGATACTGTGCCCGGACGAGCGTGCATAATAAGGAAGGATATTGAATCCCGGGTAAGACTCATACCAGCCACACCAATCACACCGTACAACCTGTGATCTGAACCCAGTTAACAGTATGATACCAACGAAGGAGCCTCTGAAAAGATGGCTCACAACAAGAATAACCCGATTTTTGTAACAATAACTATGTACAAGTATTGCAGACAATCCGCACTTGGGATGGGCGCCCAGCATCCACTACGGACTACGAGAAATAGAATTATCGGTAAGTAAATTCTTATTTTCTCTAACGTCCTAAGTGGATGCTGGGGACTACGTCAGGACCATGGGGATTATACCAAAGCTCCCAAACGGGCGGGAGAGTGCGGATGACTCTGCAGCACCGAATGAGAGAACTCCAGGTCCTCCTCAGTCAGGGTGTGCCCCTGACCAAGTAGCAGCTCGGCAAAGTTGTGAAGCCGAGACCCCTCGGGCAGCCGCCCAAGATGAGCCCACTTCCTTGTGGAATGGGCTTTTACTGATTTTGGCTGTGGCAAGCCTGCCACAGAATGTGCAAGCTGAATTGTACTACAAATCCAGCGAGCAATCGTCTGCTTAGAAGCAGGAACACCCATCTTGTTGGGTGCATACAGGCTAAACAGCGAGTCAGATTTTCTGACTCCAGTCGTCCTGGAAACATATATTTTCATCGAACAATCCAAAATTATGATAGGACATTTTGAGAGGAGGGGTTATCCACCTAAACTTTTGACTGAAGCTCTTACGTCGGTCTCATTGCCGACGTTACTAGACAAAACTGCTAGACCAGAGAATCATGTTGACCCTTTGGGGGGTGTAGACCCTGTTAAAATGGGCAGGGACTCCCCTCTTTCAGGTGAGTTGAAGTTCATCTCTAAATTTAACTCTAAATCACATAAGATTAGGCAAATTGTGAATACTAATTTTGATATTCTGAAACAAGATCCAATCCTAAGTATCTCCATTGGGTCTAGACCAAGGATGATCTATAAGAAGAATACCAGTCTTAGAAACATATTAGCCCCTAGTGACTTGAGATCTTCAAAAAGTTCCAAGGGTAATGAAGCCACTTTGAATTCTTGGCTCCCTAGTAGACCATTAGGCAACTTTAAGTGTAATAAGTCCGTCTGTTTGACTTGCAGCTACATGAAAAATAGATCAACCAGAGTCACTTCCACGAGCAGTGGAGTGAGTTTCCCAATTAATCAATTTCTTAACTGTGAATCTACATACTCTGTGTATGTTTTACAATGTCCCTGCCAACTGCAATATGTTGGCAGGACTATTAGATCTATCAAGAGTCGTTTTAGGGAACACAGGTGTAACATTCTGAATAAATCCATTAAACATAGTGTTTCACGACACTTTGCAAAATGTCATAATGGAGACCCTATAGGTCTATCTGTAATGGGGGTTGAACAGTTCCGCCAGACAAAGAGAGGAGGAAATAGATTTCGACAGTTATGCATTGGTGAATCTGCATGGATTTTCAAACTCGATACCCTTAACCCTAAAGGGTTAAATGAGGCTATTGACTACACGTGCATTGATTAAGCTATTCATGCTGGGAAATAAGGAGTTAATCTTTAAGAGGGGGTATGTTCTGATTGGAGTTTAATATTTAATATCTATAGTTTACACCATTGTAATATCTATGGTGTTAATCTTATGATCCTATAGTGCTAGTCATTTATATTTATATTTATTATGATTTTTGTTGTTCTATTTAGTATCTATTGCTAATGTTCAACAAATTATTATTTAGTATACTAAGATCTATTAAGATTTTCTATTGGACTATTTAGTAATTATTATTTATTAATCTATCTATATTCATCTATATCATTAAGATGAACTTCATCTGTATAATTAACAACAAAAACATTTTTTTCAGTACATTTTATTATAGTTTTTATTTTATCAATAAGTATATATATATATATTTTTTGTATGTTTTTCATTGTAGCACTATTTTCTTTACTTATATTTTTAATATCTATTTTATATTTTCATTTATTATATATTTTTTGACTATTATTATTATCATTAATATTATTATTATTGTTATTATTATTACCATTATTATTATTATTATTATTTTTATTTATTATTTCACATATATATTTTTATTTTGTATATTTTATTTATGTACACATTTATATTCTATTATGCTTTATTGTTAATTTTTGATTTAATATCATAAATTCGCTCTAAGGGATTACTGAGTATAGCTGGAACAATAAGTATATATCTGAATCAACTGGCTTAAATTAATATGGAGGTTTAGGTAGTTTAGAATAATATGAAAACTATATAAATTATTAAACATCAATTGAGTTTTAAATGATTATACTATAATCCTGATAAGTAAGATTTATTATGTTTATAAATAAAAAAGCGGTCAATTTAACTATATGGTACTAATGGCATTAGAATGTATTTCTTCAATTAATTATGTATCCAGTGATTTGGTTTAATGAGAATACTCTTTTATTACGCAGTTGGAACTTGCTTGATTTTATGGTAGTGCGTGATTTAATCTAATTAACTAAGTTATTTATGCACACTAGTGCCTCCAATGATTATGGAGGCGGTCCTTATGGGGAGTTAAATATGGGCCAGTATTGAGTGAGCCCCATCGTCTTGAGGAAGTCCCGGGAGACGGGACGAAACGCGTTGACGTCACTCCTTTTGGCTCAAGCCCACTGACGCACTGATTACTGCTAGCCACTTTTCCCTACAGCGGCGAATTTGAATTTGACAAACAGCCTCAGAGAACCTGCACCGGTACACTTGGTCAGTCTTCCACTGCAGCGTCCTAACCCGCCCGCCAGGACAGAATCATCTGCACCACACTAGTGCCGGCGGCGGACGCTTGGAATTACCGGAACACCAGGTCAGCACTCCAGAGCAGCGTCCGTACCCGCCCGCCAGGACAGAAGCATCTGCACCGCGATAGTGCCGGCGGCGGACGCTTGGAAGGTACTCCGTTTTCTCCTGAATCTCCCCGCAGGTCGGGTAAATATGATCAGCATCATTTCCTCTGCACTGGGACGCCAGTAGCACTGAGGACAGGAGTTAAAGTTTTTCTCGTGCAGGCTTTAACTGTTGCAATTCAGTTTATTGATACTAAGAGACCACAATTAAGGTCTATGTGGCAGCATTGCGGATACATTGTTACGAATTACTCCAACCAAGTGACATTTTAGAAACGTCTCTCAGTGTGCTTGAGCTTCTTTTAAATGTTTTTTTGTTTATTATTGTATGTGTAATTAAATTTGTTTATAATTTATCAGCAAGTTCCATATGTGTTTTAATTTGATCTAAGCAGACACCTATATATATAAAAAACATTTTTTTCTTTTTATTAATTGTTATTAAGCATACATCAAGCGCAGCACTTTTGTGTATATATTTTCTAGTTGGTTGAGGGAATTAGCAGTCCCCCAGTGCTTGCAGCTGCTGTATAGCTATCTTAAATTCAATTTTTATTTGCGCCAGGAGTTAGAGTGGTTAAACACTCTTAATCTTTCTATCAGGGCCCTGACAACGTCAAGTAACTTGGAGTCCTCCAAGTCCCTAGTAGCCGCAGGTACCACAATAGGTTGGTTCATGTGAAAAACAGAAAACACCTTAAGGAGAAATTGAGGACGAGTCCTCAATTCTGCCCTGTCAGAATGAAAAATTAAGTAAGGGCTTTTATATGATAAAGCCGCCCATTCTGACACACGCCTGGCTGAAGCCAGGGCTAATAGAATCTTCACCTTCCATGTGAAATATTTTAATTCCACAGTGGTGAGTGGATCAAACCAATGTGACTTTAGGAAACTCAAAACAACATTGAGATCCCAAGGTGCCACTGGGGGCACAAAAGGAGGCTGTATATGCAGTACCCCTTTTACAAACGTCTGAACTTCAGGCACTGAAGCCAGTTCTTTCTGGAAGAAATTTGACAGGGTCGAAATTTGAACCTTAATGGACCCTAATTTTAGGCCCATAGACAGTCCTGTTTTCAGGAAATGTAGGAAACGACCCAGTTGGAATTCCTCTGTAGGGACCTTCTTGGCCTCACACCACGCAACATATTTTCGCCAAATGCGGTGAAAATGTTTTGCGGTTACATCCTTCCTGGCTTCGACCAGGGTAGGGATGACTTCATCTGGAATGCCCTTTCAGGATCCGGCGTTCAACTGCCATGCCGTCAAACGCAGCCACGGTAAGTCTTGGAACAGACAAGGCCCCTGCTGGAGCAGGTCCTTTCTTAAAGGTAGAGGCCACGGTTCTTCCGTGAGCATCTCTTGAAGTTCCGGGTACCAAGTCCTTCTTGACCCATCCGGAAGCACGAGTATCGTTCTTACTCATCTCCTTCTTATGATTCTCAGTACTTTTGGTATGAGATGCATAGGAGGGAACACATACCCTGACTGGTACACCCACAGTGTTACCAGAGCGTCCACCGCTATTGCCTGAGGGTCCCTTGACCTGGCGCAATATTTGTCTAGTTTTTTGTTCAGGCGGGACGCCATCATGTCCACCTTTGGTTTTTCCCAACGGTTTACAATCATGTGGAAGACTTCCCGCTGAAGTCCCCACTCTCCCGGGTGGAGGTTATGCCTGCTGAGGAAGTTTGCTTCACAGTTTTCCACTCCCGGAATTAACACTGCTGAGAGTGTTATCACATGATTTTTCGCCCAGCGAAGAATCCTTGCAGTTTCTGCCATTTCCCTCCTGCTTCATGTGCCGCCCTGTCTGTTTACGTGGGCGACTGCCGTGATGTTGTCCCACTGGATCAATACCGGCTGACCTTGAAGCAGAGGTCTTGCTAAGCTTAGAGCCTTGTAAATTGCCCTTAGCTCCAGTATATTTATGTGGAGAGAAGTCTCCAGACTTGATCACACTCCCTGGAAATTTTTTCCTTGTGTGACTGCTCCCCAGCCACTCAGGCTGGCATCCGTGGTCACCAGGACCCAGTCCTGAATGTCGAATCTGCGGCCCTTTCATAGATGAGCACTCTGCAGCCACCGCAGAAGAAAACACCCTTGTCCTTGGAGACAGGGTTATCCGCTGATGCATCTGAAGATGCGATCCGGACCATTTTCCCAGCAGATTCCACTGAAAGGTTCTTGCGTGAAATCTACCGAATGGGATCGCTTTGTAAGAAACCACCATTTTTCACAGGACCCTTGTGCAATGATGCACTGATACTTTTCCTGGTTTTAGGAGGTTCCTGACTAGCTCGGATAACTCCCTGGTCTTCTTCTCCGGGAGAAAACATCCTTTTCTGGACTGTGTCCAGAATCATTCCTAGGAACATTAGACGTGTCGTCGGAAAAAGATGCGATTTTGGAATATTTAGAATCCACTCGTGCTGTCGTAGAACTACTTGAGATAGTGCTACTCCGACCGCCAACTGTTCTCTGGACCTTGCCCTTATCAGGAAAGCGTCCATATTTCTTTTAGGAAGAATCATCATTTCGGCCATTACCATGGTAAAGACCCGGGGTGCCGTGGACAATCCAAACGGCAGCGTCTGAACTGATAGTGACAGTTCTGTACCACGAACCTGAGATACCCTTGGTGAGAAGGGCAAAATTTGGACATGTAGGTAAGCGTCCCTGATATCCAGTGACACCATATCGTCCTGGTTCGCTATCACTGCTCTGAGTGACTCCATCTTGATTTGAACCCTTGTATGTAATTGTTCAAATCTTTTAGATCTCACCGAGCCGTTTGGCTTCAGTACCACAATATAGTGTGGAATAATACCCCTTCCCTTGTTGTAGGAGGGGTACTTTGATTATCACCTGCTGGGAATACAGCCTGTGAATTTTTTTCCAATACTGCCTCCCTGTCGGAGGGAGACGTTGGTAAAGCAGACTTCAGGAACTTGTGAGGGGAAGACGTCTCGAATTTCCAATGTACACCTGGGATACTACGTGTAGGATCCAGGAGTCCACTTGCAAGTGAGCCCACTGCGTGCTGAAACTCTTGAGATGACCCCCCACCGCACCTGAGTCCGCTTGTATGGCCCCAGCGTCATGCTGCGGACTTGGCAGAAGCTGTGGAGGACTTCTGTTCCTGGGAATGGGCTGCCTGCTGCAGTCTTCTTCCCTTTCCTCTAACCCTGGGCAGATATGACTGGCCTTTTGCCCGCCTGCCTTTATGGGTACGAAAGGACTGAGACTGAAAAGACTGTGTCCTTTTCTGCTGAGATGTGACTTGGGGTAACAAAAGTGGATTTTCCAGCTGTTGCCATGGCCACCAGGTCCGATGGACCGCCCCTTTATACGGCAATACTTCCATGTGCCGTCTGGAATCTGCATCACCTGACCACTGTCGTGTCTATAAACATCGTCTGGCAGATATGGACATCACATCTACTCTTGATGCCAGAATGCAAATATCCCTCTGCGCATCTCGCATATATAGAAATGCATCCTTAAAATGCTCTATAGTCAATAAAATATTGTTCCTGTCAAGGGTATCAATATTTTCAGTCAGGAAATCCGACCAAGCCCCCCCAGCGCTGCACATCCAGGCTGAGGCGATTGCTGGTCGTAGTATAACACCAGTATGTGTGTATATACTTTTTAGGATATTTTTCAGCTTCCTATCAGCTGGCTCTTTGAGGGCGGCCGTATCTGGAGACGGTAACGCCACTTGTTTTTATAAGCGTGTGAGCGCCTTATCCACCCTAAGGTGTGTTTCCCAACTCGCCCTCACTTCTGGCGGGAAAAGGTATACCTCCAATAATTTTCTATCGGAGGAAACCCACGTATCATCACACACTTTAATTTATCTGATTCAGGAAAAACTACAAGTAGATTATTCCCACCCTACATAATACCCTTATTTGTGGTACTTGTAGTATCAGAAATATGTAACACCTCCTTCATTGCCCTTAACATGTAACGTGTGGCCCTAAAGGAAAATACGTTTGTTTCTTCACCGTCGACACTGAAGTCAGTGTCCGTGTCTGTGTCTGTGTCGACCAACTGAGGTAAATGGGCGTTTTTACAAGCCCCTGACGGTGTCTGAGACGCCTGGACAGGTACTAATTTGTTTGCCGGCCGTCTCATGTCGTCAACCGACCTTGCATCGTGTTGACATTATCACGTAATTCCTAAATAAGCCATCCATTCCGGTGTCGACTCCCTAGAGAGTGACATCACCAATACAGGCAATTTGCTCCGCCTCCTCACCAACATCGTCCTCCTACATGTCGACACACACGTACCGACACACAGCACACACACAGGGAATGCTCTGATAGAGGACAGGACCCCACTAGCCCTTTGGGGAGACAGAGGGAGAGTTTGCCAGCACACACCAAAAACGCTATAATTATACAGGGACAACCCCTTATACAAGTGTTCTCCCTTATAGCATTTTCACATATGTAATCATATCGCCAAATAAGTGCCCCCCCCTCTCTGTTTTAACCTTGTTTCTGTAGTGCAGTGCAGGGGAGAGCCTGGGAGCCTTCCTCACAGCAGAGCTGAGCAGGAAAATGGCGCCGTGTGCTGAGGAGAATAGGCCCCGCCCCCTAAAACGGCGGGCTCTTCTCCCGGAGTTTGTGAGATCTGGCAGGGGTTAAATACATCCATATAACCTCAAGGGCTATATGTGATGTATTTTAGCCATAAAAAAGGTATAATACATTGCTGCCCAGGGCGCCCCCCCCAGCGCCCTGCACCCTCAGTGACCGCTGGTATGAAGTGTGCTGGCAACAATGGCGCACAGCTGCAGTGCTGTGCGCTACCTTATGAAGACTGAAAGTCTTCTGCCGCCTGTTTCTGGACCTCTGGACCTCTTCAACTTCGGCATCTGCAAGGGGGGTCGGCGGCACGGCTCCGGGACGAACCCCAGGGTGAGACCTGTGTTCCGACTCCCTCTGGAGCTAATGGTGTCCAGTAGCTTAAGAAGCAAATCCATCCTGCACGCAGTGAGTTTACTTCTCTCCCCTAAGTCCCTCGTAGCAGTGAGCCTGTTGCCAGCAGGACTCACTGAAAATAAAAAACCTAACTTAAACTTTTATTCTAAGCAGCTCAGGAGAGCCACCTAGATTGCACCCTTCTCGGCCGGGCACAAAGATCTAACTGAGGCTTGGAGGAGGGTCATAGGGGGAGGAGCCAGTGCACACCACCTGATCCTAAAGCTTTTATTATTGTGCCCTGTCTCCTGCGGAGCCGCTAAACCCCATGGTCCTGATGGAGTCCCCAGCATCCACTTAGGACGTTAGAGAAATGGGGTTTCTTTGTCACAGGTTCCCAAGCCTGAAGTTAGGCTGTAAGCTTACCTTGTTAAAGACTAAAAGATAACTTTCTAACTTACAACATAAAAATAATTTTGCGTTGGTCCATGGTGGCTGTGCCACTACCAGTTCTTAAAGAACTGGTAACCGCATCGCCTAGAGGCTACGCCCGATAGCCATGCAATAACAGCCACGGGTAAAAATTGGGATCTTTTCGCCATAGGGTCCCAAGCCTGAAAAATGGGGTCTCTTTGCCTCAGGATCCCAAGCTTGATAAATGGGGTCTCTTTGCCACAGGATCCCAAGACTGAAAAAGGGGGTCTCTTCGCCACAGAGTCCTAAGCCTTAAAAATGGGGTATCTTTGGCACAGGGTCCCAAGCCTAAAAAAAGGGGTTTCTTTGCCTCAGGATCCCAAGCCTGAAAAATGGGGTCTCTTTGCCAAAGGGTCCATACCAGAAAAAATGGGGTCTCTTTGCCACAGGATCCCAATCCTAAAAAATGGGGTTACTTTGCCACAGGATTCCAAGCCTGAAAAATGGGGTCTCTTTGCCACAGGATCCCAAGCCTGAAAAATGAGGTTTCTTTGCCACAGGATCCCAAGCCTGAAAAATGGTGTTTCTTTGCCACAGGGTCCCAAGCCTGAAAAATTGGGTTTCTTTGCCACAGGATCCCAAGCCTTGAAAACGGGGTCTCTTTGCCACAGGATCCCAAACTTGATAAATGGGTTTCTTTGCCAAAGGTTCCCAATCCTGAAATTGGTTTTCTTTGCTGCAGGATCCCAAGCCTGAAATGGGGTTTCTTTGTCACAGGTTCCCAAGCCTGAAGTTAAGCTGTAAGCTTACCTTGTTAAAGACTAAAAGATAACTTTCTAACTTACAACATAAAAATAATTTTGCGTTGGTCCATGGTGGCTGTGCCACTACCAGTTCTTAAAGACCTGGTAACCCCATCGCCTAGAGGCCACGCCCGATAGCCATGCAATAACAGCCACGGGTAAAAATTGTGATCTTTTCGCCATAGGGTTCCAAGCCTGAAAAAGGGGTCTCTTCACCACAGGGTCCCAAGCCTGAAAAATGGGGTCTCTTTGCTACAGGGTCCCAAGCCTAAAAAATGGGGTTACTTTGCCACAGGATCCCAAGCCTGAAAAATGGGGTATCTTTGCCACAGGGTCCATACCTTAAAAAATTGGGTCTCTTTGCCACAGGATCCCAAGCCTGAAAAATGGGGTTTCGTTGCCACAGGGTCCCAAGCCTGAAAAATGGGGTTTCTTTGCCACAGGATCCCAAGCCTGAAAAACGGGGTCTCTTTGCCACAGAATCCCAAGCTTGATAAATGGGTTTCTTTGCCAAAGGTTCCCAATCCTGAAATTGGTTTTCTTTGCTGCAGGATCCCAAGCCTGAAATGGGGTTTCTTTGTCACAGGTTCCCAAGCCTGAAAAATGGGGTCTCTTTGCCACAGGATTCCAAGCCTAAAAAATGAGGTTTCTTTGCCACAGGATACCAAGCCTGAAAAATGGGGTTTCTTTGCCACATGATTCCAAGCCTGAAAAATGGGGTTTCTTTGCCAAAGGTTCCCAAGCCTGAAATTGGTTTTCTTTGCTGCAGGATTCCACGCCTGAAATGGGGTTTCTTTGTCACAGGTTCCCAAGCCTGAAGTTAAGCTGAAAGCTTACCTTGTTAAAGGCTAAAAGATAAACTTTCTAACTTACAACATAAAATTAATTTTGCGTTGGTCCATGGTGGCTGTGCCACTACCAGTTCTTAAAGAACTGGTAACCCCATCTCCTAGAGGCCACGCCCGATAGCCATGCAATAACAGCCACGGGTAAAAATTGGGATCTTTTCGCCATAGGGACCCAAGCCTGAAAAAGGGGTCTCTTCACCACAGGGTCCCAAGTCTGAAAAATGGGGTCTCTTTGCTACAGGGTCCCAAGCCTAAAAAATGGGGTTACTTTGCCACAGGATCCCAAGCCTGAAAAATGGGGTTTCTTTGCCACAGGATCCCAAGCCTGAAAAATGGGGTCTCTTTGCCACAGGGTCCATACCTGAAAAAATGGGGTCTCTTTGCCACAGGATCCCAAGCCTGAAAAATGGGGTTTCTTTTCCACAGGGTCCCAAGCCTGAAAAATGGGGTTTCTTTGCCACAGGATCCCAAGCCTTAAAAACGGGGTCTCTTGCCACAGGATCCCAAGCTTGATAAATGGGTTTCTTTGCCAAAGGTTCCCAATCCTGAAATTGGTTTTCTTTGCCACAGGATCCCAATCCTAAAAAATGAGGTTTCTTTGTCACAGGTTCCCAAGCCTGAAGTTAGGCTGTAAGCTTACCTTGTTAAATACTAAAAGATAACTTTCTAACTTACAACATAAAAATAATTTTGCGTTGGTCCATGGTGGCTGTGCCACTACCAGTTCTTAAAGAACTGGTAACCCCATCGCCTAGAGGCCACGCCCGATAGCCATGCAATAACAGCCACGGGTAAAAATTGGGATCTTTTCGCCATAGGGTCCCAAGCCTGAAAAATGGGGTCTCTTTGCCTCAGGATCCCAAGCCTGATAAATGGGGTCTCTTCGCCACAGGGTCCTAAGCCTGAAAAATGGGGTCTCTTTGCCACAGGGTCCCAAGCCTAAAAAAAGGGGTTTCTTTGCCTCAGGATCCCAAGCCTGAAAAATGGGGTCTCTTTGCCACTGGATCCCAAGCCTGAAAAATGAGGTTTCTTTGCCACAGGATCCCAAGCCTGAAAAATGGTGTTTCTTTGCCACAGGGTCCCAAGCCTGAAAAATTGGGTTTCTTTGCCACAGGATCCCACGACTGAAAAATGGGGTCTCTTTGCCAAAGGGTCCATACCTGAAAAAATGGGGTCTCTTTGCCACAGGATCCCAATCCTAAAAAATGGGGTTACTTTGCCACAGGATCCCAAGCCTGAAAAATGGGGTCTCTTTGCCACAGGATCCCAAGCCTGAAAAATGAGGTTTCTTTGCCACAGGATCCCAAGCCTGACAAATGGGGTCTCTTTGCCGCAGGGTCCCAAGCCTGATAAATGGGGTCTCTTTGCCACCAGATCCCAAGCCTGAAAAAGGGGGTCTCTTCGCCACAGGGTCCTAAGCCTGAAAAATGGGGTCTCTTTGCCACAGGGTCCCAAGCCTAAAAAAAGGGGTTTCTTTGCCACAGGGTCCCAAGCCTGAAAAATGGGGTCTCTTTGCCACTGGATCCCAAGCCTGAAAAATGAGGTTTCTTTGCCACAGGATCCCAAGCCTGAAAAATGGTGTTTCTTTGCCACAGGGTCCCAAGCCTGAAAAATTGGGTTTCTTTGCCACAGGATCCCAAGCCTGAAAAATGGGGTCTCTTTGCCACAGGATCCCAAGCCTGAAAAATGAGGATTCTTTGCCACAGGATCCCAAGCCTGATAAATGGGGTCTCTTTGCCGCAGGGTCCCAAGCCTGATAAATGGGGTCTCTTTGCCACCAGATCCGAAGCCTGAAAAAGGGGGTCTCTTCACCACAGGGTCCCAATCCTGATAAATGGGGTCTCTTTGCCGCAGGGTCCCAAGCCTAAAAAAAGGGGTTTCTTTGCCACAGGATCCCAAGCCTGAAAAAGGGGATTTCTTTGCCACAGGATCCCAAGCCTGAAAAATGGTGTTACTTTGCCACAGAATCCCAAGCCTGAAAAATTGGGTTTCTTTGCCACAGGGTCCCAAGCCTGAAAAATGAGGTTTCTTTGCCACAGGATCCCAAGCCTGAAAAATGGGGTTTCTTTGCCACAGGATTCCAGGCCAGAAAAATGGGGTTTCTTTGCCAAAGGTTCCCAAGCCTGAAATTGGTTTTCCTTGCTGCAGGATCCCAAGCCAGAAATGGGTTTTCTTTGTCACAGGTTCCCAAGCCTGAAGTTAAGCTGAAAGCTTACCTTGTTAAAGGCTAAAAGATAAACTTTCTAACTTACAACATAAAATAAATTTTGCGTTGGTCCATGGTAGCTGTGCCACTACCAGTTCTTAAAGAACTCGTAACCCCATCACCTAGAGGCCACACCCGATAGCCATGCAATAACAGCCACGGGTAAAAATTGGGATTTTTTTCGCCATAGGGTCCCAAGCCTGAAAAATGGGGTCTCTTTGCCTCAGGATCCCAAGCCTGATAAATGGGGTCTCTTTGCCACAGGATCCCAAGACTGAAAAAGGGGGTCTCTTCGCCACAGGGTCCTAAGCCTGAAAAATGGGGTCTCTTTGCCACAGGGTCCCAAGCCTAAAAAAAGGGGTTTCTTTGCCTCAGGATCCCAAGCCTGAAAAATGGGGTCTCTTTGCCACAGGATCCCAAGCCTGAAAAATGAGGTTTCTTTGCCACAGGATCCCAAGCCTGAAAAATGGTGTTTCTTTGCCACAGGGTCCCAAGCCAGAAAAATTGGGTTTCTTTGCCACAGGATCCCAAGACTGAAAAATGGGGTCTCTTTGCCAAAGGGTCCATACCTGAAAAAATGGGGTCTCTTTGCCACAGGATCCCAATCCTAAAAAATGGGGTTACTTTGCCACAGGATCCCAAGCCTGAAATATGGGGTCTCTTTGCCACAGGATCCCAAGCCTGAAAAATTGGGTTTCTTTGCCACAGGATTCCAGGCCAGAAAAATGGTGTTTCTTTGCCAAAGGTTCCCAAGCCTGAAATTGGTTTTCTTTGCTGCAGGATCCCAAGCCAGAAATGGGTTTTCTTTGTCACAGGTTCCCAAGCCTGAAGTTAAGCTGAAAGCTTACCTTGTTAAAGGCTAAAAGATAAACTTTCTAACTTACAACATAAAATTAATTTTGCGTTGGTCCATGGTGGCTGTGCCACTACCAGTTCTTAAAGAACTGGTAACCCCATCTCCTAGAGGCCACGCCCGATAGCCATGCAATAACAGCCACGGGTAAAAATTGGGATCTTTTCGCATAGGGACCCAAGCCTGAAAAAGGGGTCTCTTCACCACAGGGTCCCAAGTCTGAAAAATGGGGTCTCTTTGCTACAGGGTCCCAAGCCTAAAAAATGGGGTTACTTTGCCACAGGATCCCAAGCCTGAAAAATGGGGTTTCTTTGCCACAGGATCCCAAGCCTGAAAAATGGGGTCTCTTTGCCACAGGGTCCATACCTGAAAAAATGGGGTCTCTTTGCCACAGGATCCCAAGCCTGAAAAATGGGGTTTCTTTGTCACAGGGTCCCAAGCCTGAAGTTAAGCTGAAAGCTTACCTTGTTAAAGGCTAAAAGATAAACTTTCTAACTTACAACATAAAATAAATTTTGCGTTGGTCCATGGTAGCTGTGCCACTACCAGTTCTTAAAGAACTGGTAACCCCATCACCTAGAGGCCACGCCCGATAGCCATGCAATAACAGCCACGGGTAAAAATTGGGATTTTTTCGCCATAGGGTCCCAAGCCTGAAAAATGGGGTCTCTTTGCCTCAGGATCCCAAGCCTGATAAATAAGGTCTCTTTGCCACAGGATCCCAAGACTGAAAAAGGGGGTCTCTTCGCCACAGGGTCCTAAGCCTGAAAAATGGGGTCTCTTTGCCACAGGGTCCCAAGCCTAAAAAAAGGGGTTTCTTTGCCTCAGGATCCCAAGCCTGAAAAATGGGGTCTCTTTGCCACAGGATCCCAAGCCTGAAAAATGAGGTTTCTTTGCCACAGGATCCCAAGCCTGAAAAATGGTGTTTCTTTGCCACAGGGTCCCAAGCCAGAAAAATTGGGTTTCTTTGCCACAGGATCCCACGACTGAAAAATGGGGTCTCTTTGCCAAAGGGTCCATACCTGAAAAAATGGGGTCTCTTTGCCACAGGATCCCAATCCTAAAAAATGGGGTTACTTTGCCACAGGATCCCAAGCCTGAAAAATGGGGTTTCTTTGCCACAGGATCCCAAGCCTGAAAAATGGGGTCTCTTTGCCACAGGGTCCATACCCGAAAAAATGGGGTCTCTTTGCCACAGGATCCCAAGCCTGAAAAATGGGGTTTCTTTGTCACAGGGTCCCAAGCCTGAAAAATGGGGTTTCTTTGCCACAGGATCCCAAGCCTTAAAAACGGGGTCTCTTTGCCACAGGATCCCAAGCTTGATAAATGGGTTTCTTTGCCAAAGGTTCCCAATCCTGAAATTGGTTTTCTTTGCCACAGGATCCCAATCCTAAAAAATGAGGTTTCTTTGTCACAGGTTCCCAAGCCTGAAGTTAGGCTGTAAGCTTACCTTGTTAAATACTAAAAGATAACTTTCTAACTTACAACATAAAAATAATTTTGCGTTGGTCCATGGTGGCTGTGCCACTACCAGTTCTTAAAGAACTGGTAACCCCATCGCCTAGAGGCCACGCCCGATAGCCATACAATAACAGCCACGGGTAAAAATTGGGATCTTTTCGCCATAGGGTCCCAAGCCTGAAAAATGGGGTCTCTTTGCCTCAGGATCCCAAGCCTGATAAATGGGGTCTCTTTGCCACAGGATCCCAAGACTGAAAAAGGGGGTCTCTTCGCCACAGGGTCCTAAGCCTGAAAAATGGGGTCTCTTTGCCACAGGGTCCCAAGCCTAAAAAAAGGGGTTTCTTTGCCTCAGGATCCCAAGCCTGAAAAATGGGGTCTCTTAGCCACTGGATCCCAAGCCTGAAAAATGAGGTTTCTTTGCCACAGGATCCCAAGCCTGAAAAATGGTGTTTCTTTGCCACAGGATCCCAAGACTGAAAAATGGGGTCTCTTTGCCAAAGGGTCCATACCTGAAAAAATGGGGTCTCTTTGCCACAGGATCCCAATCCTAAAAAATGGGGTTACTTTGCCACAGGATCCCAAGCCTGAAAAATGGGGTCTCTTTGCCACAGGATCCCAAGCCTGAAAAATTAGGTTTCTTTGCCACAGGATCCCAAGCCTGATAAATGGGGTCTCTTTGCCGCAGGGTCCCAAGCCTGATAAATGGGGTCTCTTTGCCGCAGGGTCCCAAGCCTGATAAATGGGGTCTCTTTGCCACCAGATCCCAAGCCTGAAAAAGGGGGTCTCTTCGCCACAGGGTCCTAAGCCTGAAATATGGGGTCTCTTTGCCACAGGGTCCCAAGCCTAAAAAAAGGGGTTTCTTTGCCTCAGGATCCCAAGCCTGAAAAATGGGGTCTCTTTGCCACTGGATCCCAAGCCTGAAAAATGAGGTTTCTTTGCCACAGGATCCCAAGCCTGAAAAATGGTGTTTCTTTGCCACAGGGTCCCAAGCCTGAAAAATTGGGTTTCTTTGCCACAGGATCCCAAGACTGAAAAATGGGGTCTCTTTGCCAAAGGGTCCATACCTGAAAAAATGGGGTCTCTTTGCCACAGGATCCCAGTCCTAAAAAATGGGGTTACTTTGCCACAGGATCCCAAGCCTGAAAAATGGGGTCTCTTTGCCACAGGATCCCAAGCCTGAAAAATGAGGTTTCTTTGCCACAGGATCCCAAGCCTGATAAATGGGGTCTCTTTGCCGCCGGGTCTCAAGCCTGATAAATGGGGTCTCTTTGCCACCAGATCCCAAGCCTGAAAAAGGGGGTCTCTTCACCACAGGGTCCCAAGCATGATAAATGGGGTCTCTTTGCCGCAGGGTCCCAAGCCTAAAAAAAGGGGTTTCTTTGCCACAGGATCCCAAGCCTGAAAAAGGGGATTTCTTTGCCACAGGATCCCAAGCCTGAAAAATGGGGTTACTTTGCCACAGGATCAAAAGCCTGAAAAATTGGGTTTCTTTGCCACAGGGTCCCAAGCTTGAAAAATGGGGTCTCTTTGCCACAGGATCCCAAGCCTGAAAAATGAGGTTTCTTTGCCACAGGATACCAAGCCTGAAAAATGGGGTTTCTTTGCCACAGGATTCCAGGCCAGAAAAATGGGGTTTCTTTGCCAAAGGTTCCCAAGCCTGAAATTGGTTTTCCTTGCTGCAGGATCCCAAGCCAGAAATGGGTTTTCTTTGTCACAGGTTCCCAAGCCTGAAGTTAAGCTGAAAGCTTACCTTGTTAAAGGCTAAAAGATAAACTTTCTAACTTACAACATAAAATTAATTTTGCGTTGGTCCATGGTGGCTGTGCCACTACCAGTTCTTAAAGAACTGGTAACCCCATCGCCTAGAGGCCATGCCCGATAGCCATGCAATAACAGCCACGGGTAAAAATTGGGATCTTTTCGCCATAGGGTCCCAAGCCTGAAAAATGGGGTCTCTTTGCCTCAGGATCCCAAGCCTGATAAATGGGGTCTCTTTGCCACAGGATCCCAAGACTGAAAAAAGGGGTCTCTTCACCACAGGGTCCTAAGCCTGAAAAATGGGGTCTCTTTGCCACAGGATCCCAAGCCTGAAAAATGGTGTTTCTTTGCCACAGGGTCCCAAGCCTGAAAAATTGGGTTTCTTTGCCACAGGATCCCAAGCCTTAAAAATGGGGTCTCTTTGCCACAGGATCCCAAACTTGATAAATGGGTTTCTTTGCCAAAGGTTCCCAATCCTGAAATTGGTTTTCTTTGCTGCAGGATCCCAAGCCTGAAATGGAGTTTCTTTGTCACAGGTTCCCAAGCCTTAAGTTAGGCTGTAAGTTTACCTTGTTAAAGACTAAAAGATAACTTTCTAACTTACAACATAAAAATAATTTTGCGTTGGTCCATGGTGGCTGTGCCACTACCAGTTCTTAAAGAACTGGTAACCCCATCTCCTAGAGGCCACGCCCGATAGCCATGCAATAACAGCCACGGGTAAAAATTGGGATCTTTTTGCATAGGGACCCAAGCCTGAAAAAGGGGTCTCTTCACCACAGGGTCCCAAGTCTGAAAAATGGGGTCTCTTTGCTACAGGGTCCCAAGCCTAAAAAATGGGGTTACTTTGCCACAGGATCCCAAGCCTGAAAAATGGGGTTTCTTTGCCACAGGATCCCAAGCCTGAAAAATGGGGTCTCTTTGCCACAGGGTCCATACCTGAAAAAATGGGGTCTCTTTGCCACAGGATCCCAAGCCTGAAAAATGGGGTTTCTTTGTCACAGGGTCCCAAGCCTGAAGTTAAGCTGAAAGCTTACCTTGTTAAAGGCTAAAAGATAAACTTTCTAACTTACAACATAAAATAAATTTTGCGTTGGTCCATGGTAGCTGTGCCACTACCAGTTCTTAAAGAACTGGTAACCCCATCACCTAGAGGCCACGCCCGATAGCCATGCAATAACAGCCACGGGTAAAAATTGGGATTTTTTCGCCATAGGGTCCCAAGCCTGAAAAATGGGGTCTCTTTGCCTCAGGATCCCAAGCCTGATAAATAAGGTCTCTTTGCCACAGGATCCCAAGACTGAAAAAGGGGGTCTCTTCGCCACAGGGTCCTAAGCCTGAAAAATGGGGTCTCTTTGCCACAGGGTCCCAAGCCTAAAAAAAGGGGTTTCTTTGCCTCAGGATCCCAAGCCTGAAAAATGGGGTCTCTTTGCCACAGGATCCCAAGCCTGAAAAATGAGGTTTCTTTGCCACAGGATCCCAAGCCTGAAAAATGGTGTTTCTTTGCCACAGGGTCCCAAGCCAGAAAAATTGGGTTTCTTTGCCACAGGATCCCACGACTGAAAAATGGGGTCTCTTTGCCAAAGGGTCCATACCTGAAAAAATGGGGTCTCTTTGCCACAGGATCCCAATCCTAAAAAATGGGGTTACTTTGCCACAGGATCCCAAGCCTGAAAAATGGGGTTTCTTTGCCACAGGATCCCAAGCCTGAAAAATGGGGTCTCTTTGCCACAGGGTCCATACCCGAAAAAATGGGGTCTCTTTGCCACAGGATCCCAAGCCTGAAAAATGGGGTTTCTTTGTCACAGGGTCCCAAGCCTGAAAAATGGGGTTTCTTTGCCACAGGATCCCAAGCCTTAAAAACGGGGTCTCTTTGCCACAGGATCCCAAGCTTGATAAATGGGTTTCTTTGCCAAAGGTTCCCAATCCTGAAATTGGTTTTCTTTGCCACAGGATCCCAATCCTAAAAAATGAGGTTTCTTTGTCACAGGTTCCCAAGCCTGAAGTTAGGCTGTAAGCTTACCTTGTTAAATACTAAAAGATAACTTTCTAACTTACAACATAAAAATAATTTTGCGTTGGTCCATGGTGGCTGTGCCACTACCAGTTCTTAAAGAACTGGTAACCCCATCGCCTAGAGGCCACGCCCGATAGCCATACAATAACAGCCACGGGTAAAAATTGGGATCTTTTCGCCATAGGGTCCCAAGCCTGAAAAATGGGGTCTCTTTGCCTCAGGATCCCAAGCCTGATAAATGGGGTCTCTTTGCCACAGGATCCCAAGACTGAAAAAGGGGGTCTCTTCGCCACAGGGTCCTAAGCCTGAAAAATGGGGTCTCTTTGCCACAGGGTCCCAAGCCTAAAAAAAGGGGTTTCTTTGCCTCAGGATCCCAAGCCTGAAAAATGGGGTCTCTTAGCCACTGGATCCCAAGCCTGAAAAATGAGGTTTCTTTGCCACAGGATCCCAAGCCTGAAAAATGGTGTTTCTTTGCCACAGGATCCCAAGACTGAAAAATGGGGTCTCTTTGCCAAAGGGTCCATACCTGAAAAAATGGGGTCTCTTTGCCACAGGATCCCAATCCTAAAAAATGGGGTTACTTTGCCACAGGATCCCAAGCCTGAAAAATGGGGTCTCTTTGCCACAGGATCCCAAGCCTGAAAAATTAGGTTTCTTTGCCACAGGATCCCAAGCCTGATAAATGGGGTCTCTTTGCCGCAGGGTCCCAAGCCTGATAAATGGGGTCTCTTTGCCGCAGGGTCCCAAGCCTGATAAATGGGGTCTCTTTGCCACCAGATCCCAAGCCTGAAAAAGGGGGTCTCTTCGCCACAGGGTCCTAAGCCTGAAATATGGGGTCTCTTTGCCACAGGGTCCCAAGCCTAAAAAAAGGGGTTTCTTTGCCTCAGGATCCCAAGCCTGAAAAATGGGGTCTCTTTGCCACTGGATCCCAAGCCTGAAAAATGAGGTTTCTTTGCCACAGGATCCCAAGCCTGAAAAATGGTGTTTCTTTGCCACAGGGTCCCAAGCCTGAAAAATTGGGTTTCTTTGCCACAGGATCCCAAGACTGAAAAATGGGGTCTCTTTGCCAAAGGGTCCATACCTGAAAAAATGGGGTCTCTTTGCCACAGGATCCCAGTCCTAAAAAATGGGGTTACTTTGCCACAGGATCCCAAGCCTGAAAAATGGGGTCTCTTTGCCACAGGATCCCAAGCCTGAAAAATGAGGTTTCTTTGCCACAGGATCCCAAGCCTGATAAATGGGGTCTCTTTGCCGCCGGGTCTCAAGCCTGATAAATGGGGTCTCTTTGCCACCAGATCCCAAGCCTGAAAAAGGGGGTCTCTTCACCACAGGGTCCCAAGCATGATAAATGGGGTCTCTTTGCCGCAGGGTCCCAAGCCTAAAAAAAGGGGTTTCTTTGCCACAGGATCCCAAGCCTGAAAAAGGGGATTTCTTTGCCACAGGATCCCAAGCCTGAAAAATGGGGTTACTTTGCCACAGGATCAAAAGCCTGAAAAATTGGGTTTCTTTGCCACAGGGTCCCAAGCTTGAAAAATGGGGTCTCTTTGCCACAGGATCCCAAGCCTGAAAAATGAGGTTTCTTTGCCACAGGATACCAAGCCTGAAAAATGGGGTTTCTTTGCCACAGGATTCCAGGCCAGAAAAATGGGGTTTCTTTGCCAAAGGTTCCCAAGCCTGAAATTGGTTTTCCTTGCTGCAGGATCCCAAGCCAGAAATGGGTTTTCTTTGTCACAGGTTCCCAAGCCTGAAGTTAAGCTGAAAGCTTACCTTGTTAAAGGCTAAAAGATAAACTTTCTAACTTACAACATAAAATTAATTTTGCGTTGGTCCATGGTGGCTGTGCCACTACCAGTTCTTAAAGAACTGGTAACCCCATCGCCTAGAGGCCATGCCCGATAGCCATGCAATAACAGCCACGGGTAAAAATTGGGATCTTTTCGCCATAGGGTCCCAAGCCTGAAAAATGGGGTCTCTTTGCCTCAGGATCCCAAGCCTGATAAATGGGGTCTCTTTGCCACAGGATCCCAAGACTGAAAAAAGGGGTCTCTTCACCACAGGGTCCTAAGCCTGAAAAATGGGGTCTCTTTGCCACAGGATCCCAAGCCTGAAAAATGGTGTTTCTTTGCCACAGGGTCCCAAGCCTGAAAAATTGGGTTTCTTTGCCACAGGATCCCAAGCCTTAAAAATGGGGTCTCTTTGCCACAGGATCCCAAACTTGATAAATGGGTTTCTTTGCCAAAGGTTCCCAATCCTGAAATTGGTTTTCTTTGCTGCAGGATCCCAAGCCTGAAATGGAGTTTCTTTGTCACAGGTTCCCAAGCCTTAAGTTAGGCTGTAAGTTTACCTTGTTAAAGACTAAAAGATAACTTTCTAACTTACAACATAAAAATAATTTTGCGTTGGTCCATGGTGGCTGTGCCACTACCAGTTCTTAAAGAACTGGTAACCCCATCGCCTAGAGGCCACGCCCGATAGCCATGCAATAACAGCCACGGGTAAAAATTGGGATCTTTTCGCCATAGGGTCCCAAGCCTGAAAAATGGGGTCTCTTTGCCTCAGGATCCCAAGCCTGATAAATGGGGTTTCTTTGCCACAGGATCCCAAGACTGAAAAATGGGGTCTCTTTGCCAAAGGGTCCATACCTGAAAAAATGGGGTCTCTTTGCCACAGGATCCCAATCCTAAAAGATGGGGTTACTTTGCCACAGGATCCCAAGCCTGAAAAATTGGGTCTCTTTGCCACAGGATCCCAAGCCTGAAAAATGAGGTTTCTTTGCCACAGGGTCCCAAGCCTGAAAAATTGGGTTTCTTTGCCACAGGATCCCAAGCCTTAAAAATGGGGTCTCTTTGCCACAGGATCCCAAACTTGATAAATGGGTTTCTTTGCCAAAGGTTCCCAATCCTGAAATTGGTTTTCTTTGCTGCAGGATCCCAAGCCTGAAATGGGGTTTCTTTGTCACAGGTTCCCAAGCCTGAAGTTAGGCTGTAAGCTTACCTTGTTAAAGACTAAAAGATAACTTTCTAACTTACAACATAAAAATAATTTTGCGTTGGTCCATGGTGGCTGTGCCACTACCAGTTCTTAAAGAACTGGTAACCCCATTGCCTAGAGGCCACGCCCGATAGCCATGCAATAACAGCCACGGGTAAAAATTGGGATCTTTTCGCCATAGGGTCCCAAGCCTGAAAAATGGGGTCTCTTTGCCTCAGGATCCCAATCCTGATAAATGGGGTCTCTTTGCCACAGGATCCCGAGCCTGAAAAAGGGGGTCTCTTCGCCACAGGGTCCCAAGCCTGAAAAATGGGGTCTCTTTGCCACAGGGTCCCAAGCCTAAAAAAAGGGGTTTCTTTGCCTAAGGATCCCAAGCCTGAAAAATGGGGTCTCTTTGCCACAGGATCCATACCTGAAAAAATGGGGTCTCTTTGCCACAGGATCCCAATCCTAAAAAATGTGGTTACTTTGCCACAGGATCCCAAGCCTGAAAAATGGGGTCTCTTTGCCACAGGATTCCAAGCCTAAAAAATTAGGTTTCTTTGCCACAGGATACCAAGCCTGAAAAATGGGTTTTCTTTGCCACAGGATTCCAAGCCAGAAAAATGGGGTTTCTTTGCCAAAGGTTCCCAAGCCTGAAATTGGTTTTCTTTGCTGCAGGATCCCACGCCTGAAATGGGGTTTCTTTGTCACAGGTTCCCAAGCCTGAAAAATGGGGTCTCTTTGCTACAGGATCCCAAGCCTGAAAAATTAGGTCTCTTTGCCACAGGATCCCAAGACTGAAAAATGGGGTCTCTTTGCCTCAGGATCCCAAGCCTGATAAATGGGGTCTCTTTGCCACCAGATCCCAAGCCTGAAAAGGGGGGTCTCTTCGCCACAGGGTCCCAAGCCTGATAAATGGGGTCTCTTTGCCGCAGGGTCCCAAACCTAAAAAAAGGGGTTTCTTTGCCACAGGATCCCGAGCCTGAAAAATGGGATTTCTATGCCACAGGATCCCAAGCCTGAAAAATGGGGTTACTTTGCCACAGGATCCCAAGCCTGAAAAATGGGGTCTCTTTGCCACAGGATCCCAAGCCTGAAAAATGGGGTCTCTTTGCCACAGGATCCCAAGCCTGAAAAATGGGGTTTCTTTGCCACAGGATTCCAGGCCTGAAAAATGGGGTTTCTTTGCCAAAGGCTCCCAAGCCTGAAATTGGTTTTCTTTGCTGCAGGATCCCAAGCCAGAAATGGGTTTTCTTTGTCACAGGTTCCCAAGCCTGAAGTTAAGCTGAAAGCTTACCTTGTTGAAGTCTAAAAGATAAACTTTCTAACTTACAACATAAAATTAATTTTGCGTTGGTCCATGGTGGCTGTGCCACTACCAGTTCTTAAAGAACTGGTAACCCCATCTCCTAGAGGCCATGCCCGATAGCCATGCAATAACAGCCACGGGTAAAAATTGGGATCTTTTCGCCATAGGGTCCCAAGCCTGAAAAAGGGGTCTCTTCACCACAGGGTCCCAAGTCTGAAAAATGGGGTCTCTTTGCTACAGGGTCCCAAGCCTAAAAAATGGGGTTACTTTGCCACAGGATCCCAAGCCTGAAAAATGGGGTTTCTTTGCCACAGGATCCCAAGCCTGAAAAATGGGGTCTCTTTGCCACAGGGTCCATACCTGAAAAAATGGGGTCTCTTTGCCACAGGATCCCAAGCCTGAAAAATGGGGTTTCTTTGCCACAGTGTCCCAAGCCTGAAAAATGGGGTTTCTTTGCCACAGGATCCCAAGCCTTAAAAACGGGGTCTCTTTGCCACAGGATCCCAAGCTTGATAAATGGGTTTCTTTGCCAAAGGTTCCCAAGACTGAAAAAGGGGGTCTCTTCGCCACAGAGTCCTAAGCCTTAAAAATGGGGAATCTTTGGCACAGGGTCCCAAGCCTAAAAAAAGGGGTTTCTTTGCCTCAGGATCCCAAGCCTGAAAAATGGGGTCTCTTTGCCAAAGGGTCCATACCTGAAAAAATGGGGTCTCTTTGCCACAGGATCCCAATCCTAAAAAATGGGGTTACTTTGCCACAGGATCCCAAGCCTGAAAAATGGGGTCTCTTTGCCACAGGATCCCAAGCCTGAAAAATGAGGTCTCTTTGCCACAGGATCCCAAGCCTGAAAAATGGTGTTTCTTTGCCACAGGGTCCCAAGCCTGAAAAATTGGGTTTCTTTGCCACAGGATCCCAAGCCTTGAAAACGGGGTCTCTTTGCCACAGGATCCCAAACTTGATAAATGGGTTTCTTTGCCAAAGGTTCCCAATCCTGAAATTGGTTTTCTTTGCCACAGGATCCCAATCCTAAAAAATGGGGTTTCTTTGTCACAGGTTCCCAAGCCTGAAGTTAGGCTGTAAGCTTACCTTGTTAAAGACTAAAAGATAACTTTCTAACTTACAACATAAAAATAATTTTGCGTTGGTCCATGGTGGCTGTGCCACTACCAGTTCTTAAAGAACTGGTAACCGCATCGCCTAGAGGCTACGCCCGATAGCCATGCAATAACAGCCACGGGTAAAAATTGGGATCTTTTCGCCATAGGGTCCCAAGCCTGAAAAATTGGGTCTCTTTGCCACAGGATCCCAAGACTGAAAAAGGGGGTCTCTTCGCCACAGAGTCCTAAGCCTTAAAAATGGGGTATCTTTGCCACAGGATCCCAAGCCTGAAAAATGGGGTCTTTTTGCTACAGGATCCCAAGCCTGAAAAATGGGGTTTCTTTGCCATAGGATCCCAAGCCTGAAAAATGGGGTTTCTTTGCCATAGGATCCCAAGCCTGAAAAATGGGGTCTCTTTGCTACAGGATCCCAATCATAAAAAATGGGGTTACTTTGCCACAGGATCCCAAGCCTGAAAAATGGGGTCTCTTTGCCACAGGATTCCAAGCCTAAAAAATTAGGTTTCTTTGCCACAGGATACCAAGCCTGAAAAATGGGTTTTCTTTGCCACAGGATTCCAAGCCTGAAAAATGGTGTTTCTTTGCCAAAGGTTCCCTAGCCTGAAATTGGTTTTCTTTGCTGCAGGATCCCACGCCTGAAATGGGGTTTCTTTGTCACAGGTTCCCAAGCCTGAAGTTAAGCTGAAAGCTTACCTTGTTAAAGGCTAAAAGATAAACTTTCTAACTTACAACATCAAATTAATTTTGCGTTGGTCCATGGTGGCTGTGCCACTACCAGTTCTTAAAGAACTGGTAACCCCATCGCCTAGAGGCCACACCTGATAGCCATGCAATAACAGCCATGGGTAAAAATTGGGATCTTTTCGCCATAGGGTCCCAAGCCTGAAAAATGGGGTCTCAGGATCCCAAGCCTGATAAATGGGGTCTCTTTGCCACCAGATCCAAAGCCTGAAAAATGGGGTTTCTTTGCCACAGGATCCCAAGCCTGAAAAATGGGGTTACGTTGCCACAGGATCCCAAGCCTGAAAAATGGGTTTTCTTTGCCACAGGATCCCAAGCCTGAAAAATTGGGTTCCTTTGCCACAGGATCCAAAACCTGAAAAATGGGGTTTCTTTGCCATAGGGTCCCAAGCCTGAAAATGGGGTTTCTTTGCCACAGGATCCCAAGCTTGAAAAATGGAGTTTCTTTGCCACAGGGTACCAAGCCTGAAAAATGGGGATTCTTTGCCACAGGATCCCAAGCCTGAAAAATGGGGTTTCTTTGCCAAAGGTTCCCAAGCCTGAAATTGGTTTTCTTTTCTGCAGGATCCCAAGCCTGAAATGGGGTTTCTTTGTCACAGGTTCCCAAGCCTGAAGTTAGGCTGTAAGCTTACCTTGTTATAGGCTAAAAGATAAACTTTCTAACTTACAACATAAAATTAATTTTGCGTTGGTCCATGGTGGCTGTGCCACTACCAGTTCTTAAAGAACTGGTAACCCCATCGCCTAGAGGCATCACCCGATAGCAATGCAATTACAGCCACGGGTAAAAATTGGGATCTTTTCGCCATAGGGTCCCAAGCCTGAAAAATGGGGTCTCTTTGCCTCAGGATCCCAAGCCTGATAAATGGGGTCTCTTTGCCACAGGATCCCAAGACTGAAAAAGGGGGTCTCTTCGCCACAGAGTCCTAAGCCTTAAAAATGGGGTATCTTTGGCACAGGGTCCCAAGCCTAAAAAAAGGGGTTTCTTTGCCTCAGGATCCCAAGCCTGAAAAATGGGGTCTCTTTGCCAAAGGGTCCATACCTGAAAAAATGGGGTCTCTTTGCCACAGGATCCCAATCCTAAAAAATGGGGTTACTTTGCCACAGGATCCCAAGCCTGAAAAATGGGGTCTCTTTGCCACAGGATCCCAAGCCTGAAAAATGAGGTTTCTTTGCCACAGGATCCCAAGCCTGAAAAATGGTGTTTCTTTGCCACAGGGTCCCAAGCCTGAAAAATTGGGTTTCTTTGCCACAGGATCCCAAGCCTTGAAAACGGGGTCTCTTTGCCACAGGATCCCAAACTTGATAAATGGGTTTCTTTGCCGAAGGTTCCCAATCCTGAAATTGGTTTTCTTTGCCACAGGATCCCAAGCCTGAAATGGGGTTTCTTTGTCACAGGTTTCCAAGCCTGAAGTTAGGCTGTAAGCTTACCTTGTTAAAGACTAAAAGATAACTTTCTAACTTACAACATAAAAATAATTTTGCGTTGGTCCATGGTGGCTGTGCCACTACCAGTTCTTAAAGACCTGGTAACCCCATCGCCTAGAGGCCACGCCCGATAGCCATGCAATAACAGCCACGGGTAAAAATTGTGATCTTTTCGCCATAGGGTTCCAAGCCTGAAAAAGGGGTCTCTTCACCACAGGGTCCCAAGCCTGAAAAATGGGGTCTCTTTGCTACAGGGTCCCAAGCCTAAAAAATGGGGTTACTTTGCCACAGGATCCCAAGCCTGAAAAATGGGGTATCTTTGACACAGGGTCCATACCTTAAAAAATTGGGTCTCTTTGCCACAGGATCCCAAGCCTGAAAAATGGGGTTTCGTTGCCACAGGGTCCCAAGCCTGAAAAATGGTGTTTCTTTGCCACAGGATCCCAAGCCTGAAAAACGGGGTCTCTTTGCCACAGGATCCCAAGCTTGATAAATGGGTTTCTTTGCCAAAGGTTCCCAATCCTGAAATTGGTTTTCTTTGCTGCAGGATCCCAAGCCTGAAATGGGGTTTCTTTGTCACAGGTTCCCAAGCCTGAAAAATGGGGTCTCTTTGCCACAGGATTCCAAGCCTAAAAAATGAGGTTTCTTTGCCACAGGATCCCAAGCCTGAAAAATGGGGTTTCTTTGCCACAGGATTCCAAGCCTAAAAAATGGGGTTTCTTTGCCAAAGGTTCCCAAGCCTGAAATTGGTTTTCTTTGCTGCAGGATCCCACGCCTGAAATGGGGTTTCTTTGTCACAGGTTCCCAAGCCTGAAGTTAAGCTGAAAGCTTACCTTGTTAAAGGCTAAAAGATAAACTTTCTAACTTACAACATAAAATTAATTTTGCGTTGGTCCATGGTGGCTGTGCCACTACCAGTTCTTAAAGAACTGGCAACCCCATCTCCTAGAGGCCACACCCGATAGCCATGCAAATACAGCCACGTGTAAAAATTGGGATCTTTTCGCCATAGGGTCCCAAGCCTGAAAAAGGGGTCTCTTCACCACAGGGTCCCAAGCCTGAAAAATGGGGTCTCTTTGCTACAGGGTCCCAAGCCTAAAAAATGGGGTTACTTTGCCACAGGATCCCAAGCCTGAAAAATGGGGTTTCTTTGCCACAGGATCCCAAGCCTGAAACATGGGGTCTCTTTGCCACAGGGTCCATACCTGAAAAAATGGGGTCTCTTTGCCATAGGATCCCAAGCCTGAAAAATGGGGTTTCTTTGCCACAGGGTCCCAAGCCTGAAAAATGGGGTTTCTTTGCCACAGGATCCCAAGCCTTAAAAACGGGGTCTCTTTGCCACAGGATCCCAAGCTTGATAAATGGGTTTCTTTGCCAAAGGTTCCCTATCCTGAAATTGGTTTTCTTTGCTGCAGGATCCCACGCCTGAAATGGGGTTTCTTTGTCACAGGTTCCCAAGCCTGAAGTTAAGCTGAAAGCTTACCTTGTTAAAGGCTAAAAGATAAACTTTCTAACTTACAACATAAAATTAATTTTGCGTTGGTCCATGGTGGCTGTGCCACTACCAGTTCTTAAAGAACTGGCAACCCCATCTCCTAGAGGCCACACCCGATAGCCATGCAAATACAGCCACGTGTAAAAATTGGGATCTTTTCGCCATAGGGTCCCAAGCCTGAAAAAGGGGTCTCTTCACCACAGGGTCCCAAGCCTGAAAAATGGGGTCTCTTTGCTACAGGGTCCCAAGCCTAAAAAATGGGGTTACTTTGCCACAGGATCCCAAGCCTGAAAAATGGGGTTTCTTTGCCACAGGATCCCAAGCCTGAAACATGGGGTCTCTTTGCCACAGGGTCCATACCTGAAAAAATGGGGTCTCTTTGCCACAGGATCCCAAGCCTGAAAAATGGGGTTTCTTTGCCACAGGGTCCCAAGCCTGAAAAATGGGGTTTCTTTGCCACAGGATCCCAAGCCTTAAAAACGGGGTCTCTTTGCCACAGGATCCCAAGCTTGATAAATGGGTTTCTTTGCCAAAGGTTCCCTATCCTGAAATTGGTTTTCTTTGCTGCAGGATCCCACGCCTGAAATGGGGTTTCTTTGTCACAGGTTCCCAAGCCTGAAATTAAGCTGAAAGCTTACCTTGTTAAAGGCTAAAAGATAAACTTTCTAACTTACAACATAAAATTAATTTTGCGTTGGTCCATGGTGGCTGTGCCACTACTAGTTCTTAAAGAACTGGTAACCCCATCTCCTAGAGGCCACGCCCGATAGCCATGCAATAACAGCCACGGGTAAAAATTGGGATCTTTTCGCCATAGGGACCCAAGCCTGAAAAAGGGGTCTCTTCACCACAGGGTCCCAAGTCTGAAAAATGGGGTCTCTTTGCTACAGGGTCCCAAGCCTAAAAAATGGGGTTACTTTGCCACAGGATCCCAAGCCTGAAAAATGGGGTTTCTTTGCCACAGGATCCCAAGCCTGAAAAATGGGGTCTCTTTGCCACAGGGTCCATACCTGAAAAAATGGGGTCTCTTTGCCACAGGATCCCAAGCCTGAAAAATGGGGTTTCTTTTCCACAGGGTCCCAAGCCTGAAAAATGGGGTTTCTTTGCCACAGGATCCCAAGCCTTAAAAACGGGGTCTCTTTGCCACAGGATCCCAAGCTTGATAAATGGGTTTCTTTGCCAAAGGTTCCCAATCCTGAAATTGGTTTTCTTTGCCACAGGATCCCAATCCTAAAAAATGGGGTTTCTTTGTCACAGGTTCCCAAGCCTGAAGTTAGGCTGTAAGCTTACCTTGTTAAAGACTAAAAGATAACTTTCTAACTTACAACATAAAAATAATTTTGCGTTGGTCCATGGTGGCTGTGCCACTACCAGTTCTTAAAGAACTGGTAACCGCATCGCCTAGAGGCTACGCCCGATAGCCATGCAATAACAGCCACGGGTAAAAATTGGGATCTTTTCGCCATAGGGTCCCAAGCCTGAAAAATGGGGTCTCTTTGCCTCAGGATCCCAAGCCTGATAAATGGGGTCTCTTTGCCACAGGATCCCAAGACTGAAAAAGGGGGTCTCTTCGCCACAGAGTCCTAAGCCTTAAAAATGGGGTATCTTTGGCACAGGGTCCCAAGCCTAAAAAAAGGGGTTTCTTTGCCTCAGGATCCCAAGCCTGAAAAATGGGGTCTCTTTGCCAAAGGGTCCATACCTGAAAAAATTGGGTCTCTTTGCCACAGGATCCCAATCCTAAAAAATGGGGTTACTTTGCCACAGGATCCCAAGCCTGAAAAATGGGGTCTATTTTCCACAGGATCCCAAGCCTGAAAAATGAGGTCTCTTTGCCACAGGATCCCAAGCCTGAAAAATGGTGTTTCTTTGCCACAGGGTCCCAAGCCTGAAAAATTGGGTTTCTTTGCCACAGGATCCCAAGCCTTGAAAACGGGGTCTCTTTGCCACAGGATCCCAAACTTGATAAATGGGTTTCTTTGCCAAAGGTTCCCAATCCTGAAATTGGTTTTCTTTGCCACAGGATCCCAATCCTAAAAAATGGGGTTTCTTTGTCACAGGTTCCCAAGCCTGAAGTTAGGCTGTAAGCTTACCTTGTTAAAGACTAAAAGATAACTTTCTAACTTACAACATAAAAATAATTTTGCGTTGGTCCATGGTAACCGCATCGCCTAGAGGCTACGCCCGATAGCCATGCAATAACAGCCACGGGTAAAAATTGGGATCTTTTCGCCATAGGGTCCCAAGCCTGAAAAATTGGGTCTCTTTGCCTCAGGATCCCAAGCCTGATAAATGGGGTCTCTTTGCCACAGGATCCCAAGACTGAAAAAGGGGGTCTCTTCGCCACAGAGTCCTAAGCCTTAAAAATGGGGTATCTTTGCCACAGGATCCCAAGCCTGAAAAATGGGGTCTTTTTGCTACAGGATCCCAAGCCTGAAAAATGGGGTTTCTTTGCCATAGGATCCCAAGCCTGAAAAATGGGGTTTCTTTGCCATAGGATCCCAAGCCTGAAAAATGGGGTCTCTTTGCTACAGGATCCCAATCATAAAAAATGGGGTTACTTTGCCACAGGATCCCAAGCCTGAAAAATGGGGTCTCTTTGCCACAGGATTCCAAGCCTAAAAAATTAGGTTTCTTTGCCACAGGATACCAAGCCTGAAAAATGGGTTTTCTTTGCCACAGGATTCCAAGCCTGAAAAATGGTGTTTCTTTGCCAAAGGTTCCCTAGCCTGAAATTGGTTTTCTTTGCTGCAGGATCCCACGCCTGAAATGGGGTTTCTTTGTCACAGGTTCCCAAGCCTGAAGTTAAGCTGAAAGCTTACCTTGTTAAAGGCTAAAAGATAAACTTTCTAACTTACAACATAAAATTAATTTTGCGTTGGTCCATGGTGGCTGTGCCACTACCAGTTCTTAAAGAACTGGTAACCCCATCGCCTAGAGGCCACACCTGATAGCCATGCAATAACAGCCATGGGTAAAAATTGGGATCTTTTCGCCATAGGGTCCCAAGCCTGAAAAATGGGGTCTCTTTGTCTCAGGATCCCAAGCCTGATAAATGGGGTCTCTTTGCCACCAGATCCAAAGCCTGAAAAATGGGGTTTCTTTGCCACAGGATCCCAAGCCTGAAAAATGGGGTTAAGTTGCCACAGGATCCCAAGCCTGAAAAATGGGTTTTCTTTGCCACAAGATCCCAAGCCTGAAAAATGGGGTTCCTTTGCCACAGGATCCAAAACCTGAAAAATGGGGTTTCTTTGCCATAGGGTCCCAAGCCTGAAAATGGGGTTTCTTTGCCACAGGATCCCAAGCTTGAAAAATGGAGTTTCTTTGCCACAGGGTACCAAGCCTGAAAAATGGGGATTCTTTGCCACAGGATCCCAAGCCTGAAAAATGGGGTTTCTTTGCCAAAGGTTCCCAAGCCTGAAATTGGTTTTCTTTTCTGCAGGATCCCAAGCCTGAAATGGGGTTTCTTTGTCACAGGTTCCCAAGCCTGAAGTTAGGCTGTAAGCTTACCTTGTTATAGGCTAAAAGATAAACTTTCTAACTTACAACATAAAATTAATTTTGCGTTGGTCCATGGTGGCTGTGCCACTACCAGTTCTTAAAGAACTGGTAACCCCATCGCCTAGAGGCATCACCCGATAGCAATGCAATTACAGCCACGGGTAAAAATTGGGATCTTTTCGCCATAGGGTCCCAAGCCTGAAAAATGGGGTCTCTTTGCCTCAGGATCCCAAGCCTGATAAATGGGGTCTCTTTGCCACAGGATCCCAAGACTGAAAAAGGGGGTCTCTTCGCCACAGAGTCCTAAGCCTTAAAAATGGGGTATCTTTGGCACAGGGTCCCAAGCCTAAAAAAAGGGGTTTCTTTGCCTCAGGATCCCAAGCCTGAAAAATGGGGTCTCTTTGCCAAAGGGTCCATACCTGAAAAAATGGGGTCTCTTTGCCACAGGATCCCAATCCTAAAAAATGGGGTTACTTTGCCACAGGATCCCAAGCCTGAAAAATGGGGTCTCTTTGCCACAGGATCCCAAGCCTGAAAAATGAGGTTTCTTTGCCACAGGATCCCAAGCCTGAAAAATGGTGTTTCTTTGCCACAGGGTCCCAAGCCTGAAAAATTGGGTTTCTTTGCCACAGGATCCCAAGCCTTGAAAACGGGGTCTCTTTGCCACAGGATCCCAAACTTGATAAATGGGTTTCTTTGCCGAAGGTTCCCAATCCTGAAATTGGTTTTCTTTGCCACAGGATCCCAAGCCTGAAATGGGGTTTCTTTGTCACAGGTTTCCAAGCCTGAAGTTAGGCTGTAAGCTTACCTTGTTAAAGACTAAAAGATAACTTTCTAACTTACAACATAAAAATAATTTTGCGTTGGTCCATGGTGGCTGTGCCACTACCAGTTCTTAAAGACCTGGTAACCCCATCGCCTAGAGGCCACGCCCGATAGCCATGCAATAACAGCCACGGGTAAAAATTGTGATCTTTTCGCCATAGGGTTCCAAGCCTGAAAAAGGGGTCTCTTCACCACAGGGTCCCAAGCCTGAAAAATGGGGTCTCTTTGCTACAGGGTCCCAAGCCTAAAAAATGGGGTTACTTTGCCACAGGATCCCAAGCCTGAAAAATGGGGTATCTTTGCCACAGGGTCCATACCTTAAAAAATTGGGTCTCTTTGCCACAGGATCCCAAGCCTGAAAAATGGGGTTTCGTTGCCACAGGGTCCCAAGCCTGAAAAATGGTGTTTCTTTGCCACAGGATCCCAAGCCTGAAAAACGGGGTCTCTTTGCCACAGGATCCCAAGCTTGATAAATGGGTTTCTTTGCCAAAGGTTCCCAATCCTGAAATTGGTTTTCTTTGCTGCAGGATCCCAAGCCTGAAATGGGGTTTCTTTGTCACAGGTTCCTAAGCCTGAAAAATGGGGTCTCTTTGCCACAGGATTCCAAGCCTAAAAAATGAGGTTTCTTTGCCACAGGATCCCAAGCCTGAAAAATGGGGTTTCTTTGCCACAGGATTCCAAGCCTAAAAAATGGGGTTTCTTTGCCAAAGGTTCCCAAGCCTGAAATTGGTTTTCTTTGCTGCAGGATCCCACGCCTGAAATGGGGTTTCTTTGTCACAGGTTCCCAAGCCTGAAGTTAAGCTGAAAGCTTACCTTGTTAAAGGCTAAAAGATAAACTTTCTAACTTACAACATAAAATTAATTTTGCGTTGGTCCATGGTGGCTGTGCCACTACCAGTTCTTAAAGAACTGGCAACCCCATCTCCTAGAGGCCACACCCGATAGCCATGCAAATACAGCCACGTGTAAAAATTGGGATCTTTTCGCCATAGGGTCCCAAGCCTGAAAAAGGGGTCTCTTCACCACAGGGTCCCAGGCCTGAAAAATGGGGTCTCTTTGCTACAGGGTCCCAAGCCTAAAAAATGGGGTTACTTTGCCACAGGATCCCAAGCCTGAAAAATGGGGTTTCTTTGGCACAGGATCCCAAGCCTGAAACATGGGGTCTCTTTGCCACAGGGTCCATACCTGAAAAAATGGGGTCTCTTTGCCACAGGATCCCAAGCCTGAAAAATGGGGTTTCTTTGCCACAGGGTCCCAAGCCTGAAAAATGGGGTTTCTTTGCCACAGGATCCCAAGCCTTAAAAACGGGGTCTCTTTGCCACAGGATCCCAAGCTTGATAAATGGGTTTCTTTGCCAAAGGTTCCCTATCCTGAAATTGGTTTTCTTTGCTGCAGGATCCCAAGCCTGAAATGGGGTTTCTTTGTCACAGGTTCCCAAGCCTGAAGTTAGGCTGTAAGCTTACCTTGTTAAAGACTAAAAGATAACTTTCTAACTTACAACATAAAAATAATTTTGCGTTGGTCCATGGTGGCTGTGCCACTACCAGTTCTTAAAGAACTGGTAACCCCATCGCCTAGAGGCCACACCCGATAGCCATGCAATAACAGCCACGGGTAAAAATTGGGATCTTTTCGCCATAGGGTCCCAAGCCTGAAAAATGGGGTCTCTTTGCCTCAGGATCCCAAGCATGATAAATGGGGTCTCTTTGCCATAGGATCCCAAGCCTGAAAAAGGGGGTCTTTTCGCCACAGGGTCCCAAGCCTGAAAAATGGGGTCTCTTTGCCACAGGGTCCCAAGCCTAAAAAAAGGGGTTTCTTTGCCTAAGGATCCCAAGCCTGAAAAATGGGGTCTCTTTGCCACAGGATTCCAAGCCTAAAAAATGAGGTTTCTTTGCCACAGGATACCAAGCCTGAAAAATGGGGTTTCTTTGCCACAGGATTCCAAGCCTGAAAAATGGGGTTTCTTTGCCAAAGGTTCCCAAGCCTGAAATTGGTTTTCTTTGCTGCAGGATTCCACGCCTGAAATGGGGTTTCTTTGTCACAGGTTCCCAAGCCTGAAGTTAAGCTGAAAGCTTACCTTGTTAAAGGCTAAAAGATAAACTTTCTAACTTACAACATAAAATTAATTTTGCGTTGGTCCATGGTGGCTGTGCCACTACCAGTTCTTAAAGAACTGGTAACCCCATCGCCTAGAGGCCACACCCGATAGCCATGCAATAACAGCCACGGGTAAAAATTGGGATCTTTTCGCCATAGGATCCCAAGCCTGAAAAAGGGGTCTTTCACCACAGGGTCCCAAGCCTGAAAAATTGGGTCTCTTTGCTACAGGGTCCCAAGCCTAAAAAATGGGGTTACTTTGCCACAGGATCCCAAGCCTGAAAAATGGGGTTTCTTTGCCACAGGATCCCATGCCTGAAACATGGGGTCTCTTTGCCACAGGGTCCATACCTGAAAAAATGGGGTCTCTTTGCCACAGGATCCCAAGCCTGAAAAATGGGGTTTCTGTGCCACAGGGTCCCAAGCCTGAAAAATGGGGTTTCTTTGCCACAGGATCCCAAGCCTAAAAAACGGGGTCTTTTTGCCACAGGATCCCAAGCTTGATAAATGGGTTTCTTTGCCAAAGGTTCCCAATCCTGAAATTGGTTTTCTTTGCTGCAGGATCCCAAGCCTGAAATGGGGTTTCTTTGTCACAGGTTCCTAAGCCTGAAGTTAGGCTGTAAGCTTACCTTGTTAAAGACTAAAAGATAGCTTTCTAACTTACAACATAAAAATAATTTTGCGTTGGTCCATGGTGGCTGTGCCAATACCAGTTCTTAAAGAACTGGTAACCCCATCGCCTAGAGGCCATGCCCGATAGCCATGCAATAACAGCCACAGGTAAAAATTGGAATCTTTTCGCCATAGGGTCCCAAGCCTGAAACATGGGGTCTTTTTGCCACAGGGTCCATACCTGAAAAAATGGGGTCTCTTTGCCACAGGATCCCAAGCCTGAAAAATGGGGTTTCTTTGCCACAGGGTCCCAAGCCTGAAAAATGGGGTTTCTTTGCCACAGGATCCCAAGCCTAAAAAACGGGGTCTTTTTGCCACAGGATCCCAAGCTTGATAAATGGGTTTCTTTGCCAAAGGTTCCCAATCCTGAAATTGGTTTTCTTTGCTGCAGGATCCCAAGCCTGAAATGGGGTTTCTTTGTCACAGGTTCCTAAGCCTGAAGTTAGGCTGTAAGCTTACCTTGTTAAAGACTAAAAGATAGCTTTCTAACTTACAACATAAAAATAATTTTGCGTTGGTCCATGGTGGCTGTGCCAATACCAGTTCTTAAAGAACTGGTAACCCCATCACCTAGAGGCCACGCCCGATAGCCATGCAATAACAGCCACGGGTAAAAATTGGGATCTTTTCGCCATAGGGTCCCAAGCCTGAAAAATGGGGTCTCTTTGTCTCAGGATCCCAAGCCTGATAAATGGGGTCTCTTTGCCACCAGATACCAAGCCTGAAAAAGGGGGTTTCTTTGCCACAGGATCCCAAGCCTGAAAAATGGGGTTTCTTTGCCACAGGATCCCTAGCCTGAAAAATGGGGTTACTTTGCCACAGGATCCCAAGCCTGAAAAATGGTCTTTCTTTGCCACAGGATCCCAAGCCTGAAAAATGGGGTCTCTTTGCTACAGGATCCCAAGCCTGAAAAATGGGGTTTCTTTGCCATAGGATCCCAAGCCTGAAAAATGGGGTTTCTTTGCCATAGGATCCCAAGCCTGAAAAATGGGGTCTCTTTGCTACAGGATCCCAATCCTAAAAAATGGGGTTACTTTGCCACAGGATCCCAAGCCTGAAAAATGGGGTCTCTTTGCCACAGGATTCCAAGCCTAAAAAATTAGGTTTCTTTGCCACAGGATACCAAGCCTGAAAAATGGGTTTTCTTTGCCACAGGATTCCAAGCCTGAAAAATGGTGTTTCTTTGCCAAAGGTTCCCTAGCCTGAAATTGGTTTTCTTTGCTGCAGGATCCCACGCCTGAAATGGGGTTTCTTTGTCACAGGTTCCTAAGCCTGAAGTTAAGCTGAAAGCTTACCTTGTTAAAGGCTAAAAGATAAACTTTCTAACTTACAACATAAAATTAATTTTGCGTTGGTCCATGGTGGCTGTGCCACTACCAGTTCTTAAAGAACTGGTAACCCCATCGCCTAGAGGCCACACCTGATAGCCATGCAATAACAGCCACGGGTAAAAATAGGGATCTTTTCGCCATAGGGTCCCAAGCCTGAAAAATGGGGTCTCTTTGTCTCAGGATCCCAAGCCTGATAAATGGGGTCTCTTTGCCACTAGATCCCAAGCCTGAAAAAGGGGGTTTCTTTGCCACAGGATCCCAAGCCTGAAAAATGGGGTTTCTTTGCCACAGGATCCCAAGCCTGAAAAATGGGGTTACGTTGCCACAGGATCCCAAGCCTGAAAAATGGGGTTTCTTTGCCACAGGATCCCAAGCCTGAAAAATGGGGTTCCTTTGCCACAGGATCCAAAACCTGAAAAATGGGGTTTCTTTGCCATAGGATCCCAAGCTTGAAAATGGGGTTTCTTTGCCACAGGATCCCAAGCCTGAAAAATGGAGTTTCTTTGCCACAGGGTACCAAGCCTGAAAAATGGGGATTCTTTGCCACAGGATCCCAAGCCTGAAAAATGGGGTTTCTTTGCCAAAGGTTCCCAAGCCTGAAATTGGTTTTCTTTTCAGCAGGATCCCAAGCCTGAAATGGGGTTTCTTTGTCACAGGTTCCCAAGCCTGAAGTTAGGCTGTAAGCTTACCTTGTTATAGGCTAAAAGATAAACTTTCTAACTTACAACATAAAATTAATTTTGCGTTGGTCCATGGTGGCTGTGCCACTACCAGTTCTTAAAGAACTGGTAACCCCATCGCCTAGAGGCATCACCCGATAGCAATGCAATTACAGCCACGGGTAAAAATTGGGATCTTTTCGCCATAGGGTCCCAAGCCTGAAAAATGGGGTCTCTTTGCCTCAGGATCCCAAGCCTGAAAAATGGGGTTACTTTGCCACAGGATCCCAAGCCTGAAAAATGGTCTTTCTTTGCCACAGGATCCCAAGCCTGAAAAATGGGGTCTCTTTGCTACAGGATCCCAAGCCTGAAAAATGAGGTTTCTTTGCCACAGGATCCCAAGCCTGAAAAATGGGGTTACGTTGCCACAGGATCCCAAGCCTGAAAAATGGGGTTTCTTTGCCACAGGATCCCAAGCCTGAAAAATGGGGTCTCTTTGCTACAGGATCCCAAGCCTGAAAAATTAGGTTTCTTTGCCACAGGATCCCAAGCCTGAAAAAAGGTGATTCTTTGCCACAGTATCCCAAGCATGAAAAATGGGGTTCTTTGACATAGGATCCCAAGCCTGAAAAATGGGGTTTCTTTGCCACAGGGTCCCAAGCCTGAAAAATGGGGTTTCTTTGCCACAGGATCCCAAGCCTGAAAAATGGGGTTTCTTTGCCACAGTATCCCAAGCCTGAAAAATGGAGTTTCTTTGCCACAGGGTCCCAAGCCTGAAAAATGGGGATTCTTTGCCACAGGATCCCAAGCCTGAAAAATGGGGTTTCTTTGCCAAAGGTTCCCAAGCCTAAAATTGGTTTTCTTTGCTGCAGGATCCCAAGCCTTAAATGGGGTTTCTTTGTCACAGGTTCCCAAGCCTGAAGTTAGGCTGTAAGCTTACCTTGTTTAAGTCTAAAAGATAAACTTTCTAATTTACAACATAAAATTAATTTTGCATTGGTCCATGGTGGCTGTGCCACTACCAGTTCTTAAAGAACTGGTAACCCCATCGCCTAGAGGCCACGCCCGATAGCCATGCAATAACAGCCACGGGTAAAAATTGGGATCTTTTCGCCATAGGGTCCCAAGCCTGAAAAATGGGGTCTCTTTGCCTCAGGATCCCAAGCCTGATAAATGGGGTCTCTTTGCCACCAGATCCCAAACCTGAAAAAGGGGGTCTCTTCGCCACAGGGTCCCAAGCCTGATAAATGGTGTCTCTTTGCCGCAGGGTCCCAAACCTAAAAAAAGGGGTTTCTTTGCCACAGCATCCCGAGCCTGAAAAAGGGGATTTCTTTGCCACAGGATCCCAAGCCTGAAAAATGGGGTTACTTTGCCACAGGATCCCAAGCCTGAAAAATTGGGTTTTTTTACCACAGGATCCCAAGCCTGAAAAATGGGGTCTCTTTGCCACAGGATCCCAAGCCTGAAAAATGAGGTTTCTTTGCCACAGGATACCAAGCCTGAAAAATGGGGTTTCTTTGCCACAGGATTCCAGGCCTGAAAAATGGGGTTTCTTTGCCAAAGGTTCCCAAGCCTGAAATTGGTTTTCTTTGCTGCCGGATCCCAAGCCAGAAATGGGTTTTCTTTGTCACAGGTTCCCAAGCCTGAAGTTAAGCTGAAAGCTTACCTTGTTAAAGGCTAAAAGATAAACTTTCTAACTTACAACATAAAATTAATTTTGCGTTGGTCCATGGTAGCTGTGCCACTACCAGTTCTTAAATAACTGGTACCCCATCACCTAGAGGCCATGCCTGATAGCCATGCAATAACAGCCACGGGTAAAAATTGGGATCTTTTCGCCATAGGGTCCCAAGCCTGAAAAAGGGGTCTCTTCACCACAGGGTCCCAAGTCTGAAAAATGGGGTCTCTTTGCTACAGGGTCCCAAGCCTGAAAAATGGGGTTTCTTTGCCACAGGATCCCAAGCCTGAAAAATTGGGTCTCTTTGCCACAGGGTCCATACCTGAAAAAATGGGGTCTCTTTGCCACAGGATCCCAAGCCTGAAAAATGGGGTTTCTTTTCCACAGGGTCCCAAGCCTGAAAAATTGGGTTTCTTTGCCACAGGATCCCAAGCCTTAAAAACGGGGTTTCTTTGCCACAGGATCCCAAGCTTGATAAATGGGTTTCTTTGCCAAAGGTTCCCAATCCTGAAATTGGTTTTCTTTGCCACAGGATCCCAATCCTAAAAAATGGGGTTTCTTTGTCACAGGTTCCCAAGCCTGAAGTTAGGCTGTAAGCTTACATTGTTAAAGACTAAAAGATAACTTTCTAACTTACAACATAAAAATAATTTTGCGTTGGTCCATGGTGGCTGTGCCACTACCAGTTCTTAAATAACTGGTAACCCCATCGCCTAGAGGCCACGCCCGATAGCCATGCAATAACAGCCACGGGTAAAAACTGGGATCTTTTCCCCATAGTGTCCCAAGCCTGAAAAATGGGGTCTCTTTGCCTCAGGATCCCAAGCCTGATAAATGGGGTCTCTTTGCCACAGGATCCCAAGACTGAAAAAGGGGGTCTCTTTGCCACAGGGCCCTAAGCCTGATAAATGGGGTCTCTTTGCCACAGGGTCCCAAGCCTAAAAAAAGGGGTTTCTTTGCCTCAGGATCCCAAGCCTGAAACATGGGGTCTCTTTGCCAAAGGGTCCATACCTGAAAAAATGGGGTCTCTTTGCCACAGGATCCCAATCCTAAAAATGGGGTTACTTTGCCACAGGATCCCAAGCCTGAAAAATGGGGTCTCTTTGCCACAGGATCCCAAGCCTGAAAAATGAGGTTTCTTTGCCACAGGATCCCAAGCCTGAAAAATGGTGTTTCTTTGCCACAGGGTCCCAAGCCTGAAAAATTGGGTTTCTTTGCCACAGGATCCCAAGCCTTAAAAACGGGGTCTCTTTGCCACAGGATCCCAAACTTGATAAATGGGTTTCTTTGCCAAAGGTTCCCAATCCTGAAATTGGTTTTCTTTGCTGCAGGATCGCAAGCCTGAAATGGGGTTTCTTTGTCACAGGTTCCCAAGCCTGAAGTTAGGCTGTAAGCTTACATTGTTAAAGACTGAAAGATAACTTTCTAACTTACAACATAAAAATAATTTTGTGTTGGTCCATGGTGGCTGTGCCACTACCAGTTCTTAAAGACCTGGTAACCCCATCGCCTAGAGGCCACGCCCGATAGCCATGCAATAACAACCACGGGTAAAAATTGGGATCTTTTCGCCATAGGGTTCCAAGCCTGAAAAAGGGGTCTCTTCACCACAGGGTCCCAAGCCTGAAAATGGGGTTACTTTGCCACAGGATCCCAAGCCTGAAAAATGGGGTATCTTTGCCACAGGGTCCATACCTTAAAAAATTGGGTCTCTTTGCCACAGGATCCCAAGCCTGAAAAATGGGGTTTCGTTGCCACAGGGTCCCAAGCCTGAAAAATGGGGTTTCTTTGCCACAGGATCCCAAGCCTGAAAAATGGGGTCTCTTTGCCACAGGATCCCAAGCTTGATAAATGGGTTTCTTTGCCAAAGGTTCCAATCCTGAAATTGTTTTTTTTTGCTGCAGGATCCCAAGCCTGAAATGGGGTTTCTTTGACACAGGTCCCCAAGCCTGAAAAATGGGGTCTCTTTGCCACAGGATTCCAAGCCTAAAAAATGAGGTTTCTTTGCCACAGGATACCAAGCCTGAAAAATTGGGTTTATTTGCCACAGGATTCCAAGCCTGAAAAATGGGGTTTCTTTGCCAAAGGTTCCCAAGCCTGAAATTGGTTTTCTTTGCTGCAGGATCCCACGCCTGAAATGGGGTTTCTTTGTCACAGGTTCCCAAGCCTGAAGTTAAGCTGAAAGCTTACCTTGTTAAAGGCTAAAAGATAAACTTTCTAACTTACAACATAAAATTAATTTTGCGTTGGTCCATGGTGGCTGTGCCACTACCAGTTCTTAAAGAACTGGTAACCCCATCGCCTAGAGGCCACACCCGATAGCCATGCAATAACAACCACGGGTAAAAATTGGGATCTTTTCGCCATAGGGTCCCAAGCCTGAAAAAGGGGTCTCTTCACCACAGGGTCCCAAGCATGAAAAATGGGGTCTCTTTGCTACAGGGTCCCAAGCCTAAAAAATGGGGTTACTTTGCCACAGAATCCCTAGCCTAAAAAATGGGGTTTCTTTACCACAGGATCCCAAGCCTGAAAAATGGGGTCTCTTTGCCACAGGGTCCATACCTGAAAAAATGGGGTCTCTTTGCCACAGGATCCCAAGCCTGAAAAATTGAGTTTCTTTGCCACAGGGTCCCAAGCCTGAAAAATGGGGTTTCTTTGCCACAGGATCCCAAGCCTTAAAAACGGGGTCTCTTTGCCACAGGATCCCAAGCTTGATAAATGGGTTTCTTTGCCAAAGGTTCCCTATCCTGAAATTGGTTTTCTTTGCTGCAGGATCCCAAGCCTGAAATGGGGTTTCTTTGTCACAGGTTCCCAAGCCTGAAGTTAGGCTGTAAGCTTACCTTGTTAAAGACTAAAAGATAACTTTCTAGCTTACAACATAAAAATAATTTTGCGTTGGTCCATGGTGGCTGTGCCACTACCAGTTCTTAAAGAACTGGTAACCCCATCGCCTAGAGGCCACACCCGATAGCCATACAATAACAGCCACGGGTAAAAATTGGGATCTTTTCGCCATAGGGTCCCAAGCCTGAAAAATGGGGGCTCTTTGCCTCAGGATCCAAAGCATGATAAATGGGGTCTCTTTGCCACAGGATCCCAAGCCTGAAAAAGGGGGTCTCTTCGCCACAGGGTCCCAAGCCTGAAAAATTGGGTCTCTTTGCCACAGGGTCCCAAGCCTAAAAAAAGGGGTTTCTTTGCCTAAGGATCCCAAGCCTGAAAAATGGGGTCTCTTTGCCACAGGGTCCATACCTGAAAAAATGGGGTCTCTTTACCACAGGATCCCAATCCTAAAAAATGGGGTTACTTTGCCACAGGATACCAAGCCTGAAAAATGGGGTTTCTTTGCCACAGGATTCCAAGCCTGAAAAATGGGGTTTCTTTGCCAAAGTTCCCAAGCATGAAATTGGTTTTCTTTGCTGCAGGATCCCACGCCTGAAATGGGGTTTCTTTGTCACAGGTTCCCAAGCCTGAAGTTAAGCTGAAAGCTTACCTTGTTAAAGGCTAAAAGATAAACTTTCTAACTTACAACATAAAATAAATTTTGCGTTGGTCCATGGTGGCTGTGCCACTACCAGTTCTTAAAGAACTGGTAACCCCATCGCCTAGAGGCCACACCCGATAGCCATGCAATAACAGCCACGGGTAAAAATTGGGATCTTTTCGCCATAGGGTCCCAAGCCTGAAAAATGGGGTTACTTTGCCACAGGATCCCAAGCCTGAAAAATGGGGTTTCTTTGCCACAGGATCCCAAGCCTGAAACATGGGGTCTCTTTGCAACAGGGTCCATACCTGAAAAAATGGTGTCTCTTTGCCACAGGATCCCAAGCCTGAAAAATGGGGTTTCTTTGCCACAGGGTCCCAAGCCTGAAAAATCGGGTCTCTTTGCCACAGGATCCCAAACTTGATAAATGGGTTTCTTTGCCAAAGGTTCCCAATCCTGAAATTGGTTTTCTTTGCTGCAGGATCCCAAGCCTGAAATGGGGTTTCTTTGTCACAGGTTCCTAAGCCTGAAGTTAGGCTGTAAGCTTACCTTGTTAAAGACTAAAAGATAGCTTTCTAACTTACAACATAAAAATTATTTTGCGTTGGTCCATGGTGGCTGTGCCAATACCAGTTCTTAAAGAACTGGTAACCCCATCGCCTAGAGGCCACGCCCGATAGCCATGCAATAACAGCCACGGGTAAAAATTGGGATCTTTTCGCCATAGGGTCCCAAGCCTGAAAAATGGGGTCTCTTTGCCTCAGGATCCCAAGCCTGATAAATGGGGTCTCTTTGCCACCAGATCCCAAACCTGAAAAAGGGGGTCTCTTCGCCACAGGGTCCCAAGCCTGATAAATGGTGTCTCTTTGCCGCAAGGTCCCAAACCTAAAAAAAGGGGTTTCTTTGCCACAGCATCCCGAGCCTGAAAAAGGGGATTTCTTTGCCACAGGATCCCAAGCCTGAAAAATGGGGTTACTTTGCAACAGGATCCCAAGCCTGAAAAATTGGGTTTTTTTACCACAGGATCCCAAGCCTGAAAAATGGGGTCTCTTTGCCACAGGATCCCAAGCCTGAAAAATGAGGTTTCTTTGCCACAGGATACCAAGCCTGAAAAATGGGGTTTCTTTGCCACAGGATTCCAGGCCTGAAAAATGGGGTTTCTTTGCCAAAGGTTCCCAAGCCTGAAATTGGTTTTCTTTGCTGCCGGATCCCAAGCCAGAAATGGGTTTTCTTTGTCACAGGTTCCCAAGCCTGAAGTTAAGCTGAAAGCTTACCTTGTTAAAGGCTAAAAGATAAACTTTCTAACTTACAACATAAAATTAATTTTGCGTTGGTCCATGGTAGCTGTGCCACTACCAGTTCTTAAATAACTGGTACCCCATCACCTAGAGGCCATGCCTGATAGCCATGCAATAACAGCCACGGGTAAAAATTGGGATCTTTTCGCCATAGGGTCCCAAGCCTGAAAAAGGGGTCTCTTCACCACAGGGTCCCAAGTCTGAAAAATGGGGTCTCTTTGCTACAGGGTCCCAAGCCTGAAAAATGGGGTTTCTTTGCCACAGGATCCCAAGCCTGAAAAATTGGGTCTCTTTGCCACAGGGTCCATACCTGAAAAAATGGGGTCTCTTTGCCACAGGATCCCAAGCCTGAAAAATGGGGTTTCTTTTCCACAGGGTCCCAAGCCTGAAAAATTGGGTTTCTTTGCCACAGGATCCCAAGCCTTAAAAACGGGGTTTCTTTGCCACAGGATCCCAAGCTTGATAAATGGGTTTCTTTGCCAAAGGTTCCCAATCCTGAAATTGGTTTTCTTTGCCACAGGATCCCAATCCTAAAAAATGGGGTTTCTTTGTCACAGGTTCCCAAGCCTGAAGTTAGGCTGTAAGCTTACATTGTTAAAGACTAAAAGATAACTTTCTAACTTACAACATAAAAATAATTTTGCGTTGGTCCATGGTGGCTGTGCCACTACCAGTTCTTAAATAACTGGTAACCCCATCGCCTAGAGGCCACGCCCGATAGCCATGCAATAACAGCCACGGGTAAAAACTGGGATCTTTTCCCCATAGTGTCCCAAGCCTGAAAAATGGGGTCTCTTTGCCTCAGGATCCCAAGCCTGATAAATGGGGTCTCTTTGCCACAGGATCCCAAGACTGAAAAAGGGGGTCTCTTTGCCACAGGGCCCTAAGCCTGATAAATGGGGTCTCTTTGCCACAGGGTCCCAAGCCTAAAAAAAGGGGTTTCTTTGCCTCAGGATCCCAAGCCTGAAACATGGGGTCTCTTTGCCAAAGGGTCCATACCTGAAAAAATGGGGTCTCTTTGCCACAGGATCCCAATCCTAAAAATGGGGTTACTTTGCCACAGGATCCCAAGCCTGAAAAATGGGGTCTCTTTGCCACAGGATCCCAAGCCTGAAAAATGAGGTTTCTTTGCCACAGGATCCCAAGCCTGAAAAATGGTGTTTCTTTGCCACAGGGTCCCAAGCCTGAAAAATTGGGTTTCTTTGCCACAGGATCCCAAGCCTTAAAAACGGGGTCTCTTTGCCACAGGATCCCAAACTTGATAAATGGGTTTCTTTGCCAAAGGTTCCCAATCCTGAAATTGGTTTTCTTTGCTGCAGGATCGCAAGCCTGAAATGGGGTTTCTTTGTCACAGGTTCCCAAGCCTGAAGTTAGGCTGTAAGCTTACATTGTTAAAGACTGAAAGATAACTTTCTAACTTACAACATAAAAATAATTTTGTGTTGGTCCATGGTGGCTGTGCCACTACCAGTTCTTAAAGACCTGGTAACCCCATCGCCTAGAGGCCACGCCCGATAGCCATGCAATAACAACCACGGGTAAAAATTGGGATCTTTTCGCCATAGGGTTCCAAGCCTGAAAAAGGGGTCTCTTCACCACAGGGTCCCAAGCCTGAAAATGGGGTTACTTTGCCACAGGATCCCAAGCCTGAAAAATGGGGTATCTTTGCCACAGGGTCCATACCTTAAAAAATTGGGTCTCTTTGCCACAGGATCCCAAGCCTGAAAAATGGGGTTTCGTTGCCACAGGGTCCCAAGCCTGAAAAATGGGGTTTCTTTGCCACAGGATCCCAAGCCTGAAAAATGGGGTCTCTTTGCCACAGGATCCCAAGCTTGATAAATGGGTTTCTTTGCCAAAGGTTCCAATCCTGAAATTGTTTTTTTTTGCTGCAGGATCCCAAGCCTGAAATGGGGTTTCTTTGTCACAGGTCCCCAAGCCTGAAAAATGGGGTCTCTTTGCCACAGGATTCCAAGCCTAAAAAATGAGGTTTCTTTGCCACAGGATACCAAGCCTGAAAAATTGGGTTTATTTGCCACAGGATTCCAAGCCTGAAAAATGGGGTTTCTTTGCCAAAGGTTCCCAAGCCTGAAATTGGTTTTCTTTGCTGCAGGATCCCACGCCTGAAATGGGGTTTCTTTGTCACAGGTTCCCAAGCCTGAAGTTAAGCTGAAAGCTTACCTTGTTAAAGGCTAAAAGATAAACTTTCTAACTTACAACATAAAATTAATTTTGCGTTGGTCCATGGTGGCTGTGCCACTACCAGTTCTTAAAGAACTGGTAACCCCATCGCCTAGAGGCCACACCCGATAGCCATGCAATAACAACCACGGGTAAAAATTGGGATCTTTTCGCCATAGGGTCCCAAGCCTGAAAAAGGGGTCTCTTCACCACAGGGTCCCAAGCATGAAAAATGGGGTCTCTTTGCTACAGGGTCCCAAGCCTAAAAAATGGGGTTACTTTGCCACAGAATCCCTAGCCTAAAAAATGGGGTTTCTTTGCCACAGGATCCCAAGCCTGAAAAATGGGGTCTCTTTGCCACAGGGTCCATACCTGAAAAAATGGGGTCTCTTTGCCACAGGATCCCAAGCCTGAAAAATTGAGTTTCTTTGCCACAGGGTCCCAAGCCTGAAAAATGGGGTTTCTTTGCCACAGGATCCCAAGCCTTAAAAACGGGGTCTCTTTGCCACAGGATCCCAAGCTTGATAAATGGGTTTCTTTGCCAAAGGTTCCCTATCCTGAAATTGGTTTTCTTTGCTGCAGGATCCCAAGCCTGAAATGGGGTTTCTTTGTCACAGGTTCCCAAGCCTGAAGTTAGGCTGTAAGCTTACCTTGTTAAAGACTAAAAGATAACTTTCTAGCTTACAACATAAAAATAATTTTGCGTTGGTCCATGGTGGCTGTGCCACTACCAGTTCTTAAAGAACTGGTAACCCCATCGCCTAGAGGCCACACCCGATAGCCATACAATAACAGCCACGGGTAAAAATTGGGATCTTTTCGCCATAGGGTCCCAAGCCTGAAAAATGGGGGCTCTTTGCCTCAGGATCCAAAGCATGATAAATGGGGTCTCTTTGCCACAGGATCCCAAGCCTGAAAAAGGGGGTCTCTTCGCCACAGGGTCCCAAGCCTGAAAAATTGGGTCTCTTTGCCACAGGGTCCCAAGCCTAAAAAAAGGGGTTTCTTTGCCTAAGGATCCCAAGCCTGAAAAATGGGGTCTCTTTGCCACAGGGTCCATACCTGAAAAAATGGGGTCTCTTTACCACAGGATCCCAATCCTAAAAAATGGGGTTACTTTGCCACAGGATCCCAAGCCTGAAAAATGGGGTCTCTTTGCCACAGGATTCCAAGCCTAAAAAATTAGGTTTCTTTGCCACAGGATACCAAGCCTGAAAAATGGGGTTTCTTTGCCACAGGATTCCAAGCCTGAAAAATGGGGTTTCTTTGCCAAAGTTCCCAAGCATGAAATTGGTTTTCTTTGCTGCAGGATCCCACGCCTGAAATGGGGTTTCTTTGTCACAGGTTCCCAAGCCTGAAGTTAAGCTGAAAGCTTACCTTGTTAAAGGCTAAAAGATAAACTTTCTAACTTACAACATAAAATAAATTTTGCGTTGGTCCATGGTGGCTGTGCCACTACCAGTTCTTAAAGAACTGGTAACCCCATCGCCTAGAGGCCACACCCGATAGCCATGCAATAACAGCCACGGGTAAAAATTGGGATCTTTTCGCCATAGGGTCCCAAGCCTGAAAAAGGGGTCTCTTCACCACAAGGTCCCAAGCCTGAAAAATGGGGTTACTTTGCCACAGGATCCCAAGCCTGAAAAATGGGGTTTCTTTGCCACAGGATCCCAAGCCTGAAACATGGGGTCTCTTTGCAACAGGGTCCATACCTGAAAAAATGGTGTCTCTTTGCCACAGGATCCCAAGCCTGAAAAATGGGGTTTCTTTGCCACAGGGTCCCAAGCCTGAAAAATCGGGTCTCTTTGCCACAGGATCCCAAGCTTGATAAATGGGTTTCTTTGCCAAAGGTTCCCAATCCTGAAATTGGTTTTCTTTGCTGCAGGATCCCAAGCCTGAAATGGGGTTTCTTTGTCACAGGTTCCTAAGCCTGAAGTTAGGCTGTAAGCTTACCTTGTTAAAGACTAAAAGATAGCTTTCTAACTTACAACATAAAAATTATTTTGCGTTGGTCCATGGTGGCTGTGCCAATACCAGTTCTTAAAGAACTGGTAACCCCATCGCCTAGAGGCCACGCCCGATAGCCATGCAATAACAGCCACGGGTAAAAATTGGGATCTTTTCGCCATAGGGTCCCAAGCCTGAAAAATGGGGTCTCTTTGTCTCAGGATCCCAAGCCTGATAAATGGGGTCTCTTTGCCACCAGATACCAAGCCTGAAAAAGGGGGTTTCTTTGCCACAGGATCCCAAGCCTGAAAAATGGGGTTTCTTTGCCACAGGATCCCTAGCCTGAAAAATGGGGTTACTTTGCCACAGGATCCCAAGCCTGAAAAATGGTCTTTCTTTGCCACAGGATCCCAAGCCTGAAAAATGGGGTCTCTTTGCTACAGGATCCCAAGCCTGAAAAATGAGGTTTCTGTGCCACAGGATCCCAAGCCTGAAAAAATAAGATTTTACTCACCGGTAAATCTATTTCTCGTAGTCCGTAGTGGATGCTGGGACTCCGTAAGGACCATGGGGAATAGCGGCTCCGCAGGAGACTGGGCACAACTAAAGAAAGCTTTAGGACTACCTGGTGTGCACTGGCTCCTCCCTCTATGACCCTACTCCAGACCTCAGTTAGGATACTGTGCCCAGAAGAGCTGACACAATAAGGAAGGATTTTGAATCCCGGGTAAGACTCATACCAGCCACACCAATCACACCGTATAACTCGTGATACTATACCCAGTTAACAGTATGAACAATAACTGAGCCTCTCAACAGATGGCTCAACAATAACCCTTTAGTTAAACAATAACTATATACAAGTATTGCAGACAATCCGCACTTGGGATGGGCGCCCAGCATCCACTACGGACTACGAGAAATAGATTTACCGGTGAGTAAAATCTTATTTTCTCTGACGTCCCAAGTGGGTGCTGGGATTCTGTAAGGACCATGGGGATTATACCAAAGCTCCCAAACGGGCAGGAGAGTGCGGATGACTCTGCAGCACCGAATGGGCAAACTCTAGGTCCTCCTCAGCCAGGGTGTCAAACTTGTAGAATTTAGCAAATGTGTTTGACCCCGACCAAGTAGCTGCTCGGCAAAGTTGTAGAGCCGAGACCCCTCGGGCAGCCGCCCAAGAAGAGCCCACCTTCCTCATGGAATGGGCTTTCACTGATTTAGGATGCGGCAGTCCAGCTGCAGAATGTGAAAGCTGAATCGTACTACAGATCTAGCGAGCAATAGCCTGCTTTGAAGCAGGAGCACCCAGCTTGTTGGGTGCATACAGGATAAACAACGAGTCAGTTTTCCTGACACTAGCTGTCCTGGAAACAAATTTTCAGGGCCCTGACTACGTCCAACAACTTGGAAACCTCAAAGTCTTTAGTAGCCGCAGGCACCACGATAGGTTGGTTCAAATGAAAGGCTGATACCACCTTAGGGAGAAACTGGGGATGAGTCCTCAACTCTGCCCTATCCATATGGAAAATCAGATAAGGGTTTTTACATGACAAAGCCGCAAATTCTGACACACGCCTGGCCGAAGCCAAGGCCAACAGCATGACCACTTTCCACGTGAGATATTTTAATTCCACGGTTTTAAGTGGCTCAAACCAATGTGACTTTAGGAAATCCAACACCACGTTGAGATCCCAAGGTGCCACTGGAGGCACAAAAGGGGGCTGAATATGCAGCACTCCCTTAACAAACGTCTGAACTTCATGCAGTGAAGCCAGTTCTTTTTGAAAGAAAATAGACAGGGCCGAAATCTGGACTTTAATGGATTCCAATTGTAGGCCCATAGTCACTCCTGACTGTAGGAAGTGCAGAAATCGACCCAGCTGAAATTCTTCTGTTGGGGCCTTCATAGCCTCACACCAAGCAACATATTTTCGCCATATGCGGTGATAATGTTTTGCTGTCACATCCTTCCTAGCTTTTATCAGCGTAGGAATGACTTCAACCGGAATGCCCTTTTCCATCAGGATCCGGCGTTCAACCGCCATGCCGTCAAACGCAGCCGCTGTAACTCTTGGAACAGACAGGGCCCCTGCTGCAGCAGGTCCTGTCTGAGCGGCAGAGGCCATGGGTCCTCTGAGATCATTTCTTGAAGTTCTGGGTACCAAGCTCTTCTTGGCCAATCCGGAACAATGAGTATAGTTCTTACTCCTCTCCTTCTTATTAGTCTCAGTACCTTGGGTATGAGAGGCAGAGGAGGGAACACATACACCGACCGGTACACCCACGGTGTTACCAGAGCGTCCACAGCTATCGCCTGAAGGTCCCTTGACCTGGCGCAATATCTTTTTAGCGTTTTGTTGAGGCGAGACGCCATCATGTCCACCTGTGGCCTTTCCCACCGGTGTACAATCATTTGGAAGACTTCTCGATGAAGTCCCCACTCTCCCGGGTGGAGGTCGTGTCTGCTGAGAAAGTCTGCTTCCCAGTTGTCCACTCCGGGAATGAACACTGCTGACAGTGCTAACCCATGATTTTCCGCCCATCGGAGAATCCTTGTGGCTTCTGCCATCGCCATCCTGCTTCTCGTGCCGCCCTGCTGGTTTACATGGGCGACCGCCGTGATGTCTGACTGGATCAGCACCGGCTGGTGTTGAAGCAGGGGTCTAGCTTGACTTAGGGCATTGTGAATGGCCCTTAGTCCCAGAATATTTATGTGTAGGGAAGTCTCCTGACTTGACCATAGTCCTTGGAAGTTTCTTCCCTGTGTGACTGCCCCCCAGCCTCGAAGGCTGGCATCCGTGGTCACCAGGACCCAGTCCTGTATGCCGAATTTGCGGCCCTCTAGAAGATGAGCACTCTGCAGCCACCACAACAGCGACACCCTGGCCCTTGGAGACAGGGTTATCAGCCGATGCATCTGAAGATGTGACCCGGACCCTTGTCCAACAGATCCCACTGGAAGATCCATGCATGGAACCTGCCGAATGGAATTTCTTCATAAGAAGCTACCATCTATCCCAGGACTCGTGTGCATTGATGCACCGACACCTGTATTTGTATTAGGAGGTTTCTGACTAGAGATGACAACTCCTTGGCCTTCTCCTCCGGGAGAAACCCTTTTTCCTGTTCTGTGTCCAGAACCATACCCAGGAACAGTAGACGCGTCGTAGGAACCAGCTGCGACTTTGGACTATTCAGAATCCAGCAGTGCTGTTGTAGCACTTCCCGAGATAGTGCTACTCCGACGAACAACTGCTCCCTGGACCTCGCCTTTATAAAGAGATTGTCCTAGTACGGGATAATTATAACTCCCTTTTTCCAAGGAGTATCATCATTTCGGCCATTACCTTGGTAAATACCCTTGGTGCCGGGGACAGACCAACGGCAACGTCTGGAATTGGTAATGACAGTCCTGTACCACAATTTTGAGGTACTCCTGGTGAGGAGGGTAAATGGGGACATGCAGGTAAGCATCCTTGATGTCCAGTGATACCATGTAATCCCCTTCGTCCAGGCTTGCAATAACCGCCCTGAGCGATTCCATTTTGAACTTGAACCTTCGTATATAAGTGTTCAATGATTTCAATTTTAGAATGGGTCTCACCGAACCGTCTGGTTTCGGTACCACAAACTAGAGATGAGCGCCGGAAATTTTTCGGGTTTTGTGTTTTGGTTTTGGGTTCGGTTCCGCGGCCGTGTTTTGGGTTCGACCGCGTTTTGGCAAAACCTCACCGAATTTTTTTTGTCGGATTCGGGTGTGTTTTGGATTCGGGTGTTTTTTTCAAAAAACCCTAAAAAACAGCTTAAATCATAGAATTTGGGGGTCATTTTGATCCCAAAGTATTATTAACCTCAAAAACCATAATTTACACTCATTTTCAGTCTATTCTGAATACCTCACACCTCACAATATTATTTTTAGTCCTAAAATTTGCACCGAGGTCGCTGTGTGAGTAAGATAAGCGACCCTAGTGGCCGACACAAACACCGGGCCCATCTAGGAGTGGCACTGCAGTGTCACGCAGGATGTCCCTTCCAAAAAACCCTCCCCAAACAGCACATGACGCAAAGAAAAAAAGAGGCGCAATGAGGTAGCTGACTGTGTGAGTAAGATAAGCGACCCTAGTGGCCGACACAAACACCGGGCCCATCTAGGAGTGGCACTGCAGTGTCACGCAGGATGTCCCTTCCAAAAAACCCTCCCCAAACAGCACATGACGCAAAGAAAAAAAGAGGCGCAATGAGGTAGCTGACTGTGTGAGTAAGATAAGCGACCCTAGTGGCCGACACAAACACCGGGCCCATCTAGGAGTGGCACTGCAGTGTCACGCAGGATGGCCCTTCCAAAAAACCCTCCCCAAACAGCACATGACGCAAAGAAAAAAAGAGGCGCAATGAGGTAGCTGACTGTGTGAGTAAGATAAGCGACCCTAGTGGCCGACACAAACACCGGGCCCATCTAGGAGTGGCACTGCAGTGTCACGCAGGATGGCCCTTCCAAAAAACCCTCCCCAAACAGCACATGACGCAAAGAAAAAAAGAGGCGCAATGAGGTAGCTGACTGTGTGAGTAAGATAAGCGACCCTAGTGGCCGACACAAACACCGGGCCCATCTAGGAGTGGCACTGCAGTGTCACGCAGGATGGCCCTTCCAAAAAACCCTCCCCAAACAGCACATGAAGCAAAGAAAAAGAAAAGAAAAAAGAGGTGCAAGATGGAATTGTCCTTGGGCCCTCCCACCCACCCTTATGTTGTATAAACAGGACATGCACACTTTAACCAACCCATCATTTCAGTGACAGGGTCTGCCACACGACTGTGACTGATATGACGGGTTGGTTTGGACCCCCCCCAAAAAAGAAGCAATTAATCTCTCCTTGCACAAACTGGCTCTACAGAGGCAAGATGTCCACCTCATCATCATCCTCCGATATATCACCGTGTACATCCCCCTCCTCACAGATTATCAATTCGTCCCCACTGGAATCCACCATCTCAGCTCCCTGTGTACTTTGTGGAGGCAATTGCTGCTGGTCAATGTCTCCGCGGAGGAATTGATTATAATTCATTTTAATGAACATCATCTTCTCCACATTTTCTGGATGTAACCTCGTACGCCGATTGCTGACAAGGTGAGCGGCGGCACTAAACACTCTTTCGGAGTACACACTTGTGGGAGGGCAACTTAGGTAGAATAAAGCCAGTTTGTGCAAGGGCCTCCAAATTGCCTCTTTTTCCTGCCAGTATAAGTACGGACTGTGTGACGTGCCTACTTGGATGCGGTCACTCATATAATCCTCCACCATTCTTTCAATGTTGAGAGAATCATATGCAGTGACAGTAGACGACATGTCCGTAATCGTTGTCAGGTCCTTCAGTCCGGACCAGATGTCAGCATCAGCAGTCGCTCCAGACTGCCCTGCATCACCGCCAGCGGGTGGGCTCGGAATTCTGAGCCTTTTCCTCGCACCCCCAGTTGCGGGAGAATGTGAAGGAGGAGATGTTGACAGGTCGCGTTCCGCTTGACTTGACAATTTTCTCACCAGCAGGTCTTTCAACCCCAGCAGACTTGTGTCTGCCGGAAAGAGAGATCCAAGGTAGGTTTTAAATCTAGGATCGAGCACGGTGGCCAAAATGTAGTGCTCTGATTTCAACAGATTGACCACCCGTGAATCCTTGTTAAGCGAATTAAGGGCTCCATCCACAAGTCCCACATGCCTAGCGGAATCGCTCCGTGTTAGCTCCTCCTTCAATGTCTCCAGCTTCTTCTGCAAAAGCCTGATGAGGGGAATGACCTGACTCAGGCTGGCAGTGTCTGAACTGACTTCACGTGTGGCAAGTTCAAAGGGCATCAGAACCTTGCACAACGTTGAAATCATTCTCCACTGCACTTGAGACAGGTGCATTCCACCTCCTATATCGTGCTCAATTGTATAGGCTTGAATGGCCTTTTGCTGCTCCTCCAACCTCTGAAGCATATAGAGGGTTGAATTCCACCTCGTTACCACTTCTTGCTTCAGATGATGGCAGGGCAGGTTCAGTAGTTTTTGGTGGTGCTCCAGTCTTCTGTACGTGGTGCCTGTACGCCGAAAGTGTCCCGCAATTCTTCTGGCCACCGACAGCATCTCTTGCACGCCCCTGTCGTTTTTAAAAAAATTCTGCACCACCAAATTCAAGGTATGTGCAAAACATGGGACGTGCTGGAATTTGCCCATATTTAATGCACACACAATATTGCTGGCGTTGTCCGATGCCACAAATCCACAGGAGAGTCCAATTGGGGTAAGCCATTCTGCGATGATCTTCCTCAGTTGCCGTAAGAGGTTTTTAGCCGTGTGCGTATTCTGGAAAGCGGTGATACAAAGCGTAGCCTGCCTAGGAAAGAGTTGGCGTTTGCGAGATGCTGCTACTGGTGCCGCCGCTGCTGTTCTTGCGGCGGGAGTCCATACATCTACCCAGTGGGCTGTCACAGTCATATAGTCCTGACCCTGCCCTGCTCCACTTGTCCACATGTCCGTGGTTAAGTGGACATTGGGTACAACTGCATTTTTTAGGACACTGGTGTGTCTTTTTCTGATGTCCGTGTACATTCTCGGTATCGCCTGCCTACAGAAGTGGAACCTAGATGGTATTTGGTAACGGGGGCACACTGCCTCAATAAATTGTCTAGTTCCCTGTGAACTAACGGCGGATACCGGACGCACGTCTAACACCAACATAGTTGTCAAGGCCTCAGTTATCCACTTTGCAGCAGGATGACTGCTGTGATATTTCATCTTCCTCGCAAAGGACTGTTGGACAGTCAATTGCTTACTGGAAGTAGTACAAGTGGGCTTACGACTTCCCCTCTGGGATGACCATCGACTCCCAGCAGCAACAACAGCAGCGCCAGCAGCAGTAGGCGTTACACGCAAGGATGCATCGGAGGAATCCCAGGCAGGAGAGGACTCGTCAGAATTGCCAGTGACATGGCCTGCAGGACTATTGGCATTCCTGGGGAAGGAGGAAATTGACACTGAGGGAGTTGGTGGGGTGGTTTGCGTGAGCTTGGTTACAAGAGGAAGGGATTTACTGGTCAGTGGACTGCTTCCGCTGTCGCCCAAAGTTTTTGAACTTGTCACTGACTCATTATGAATGCGCTGCAGGTGACGTATAAGGGAGGATGTTCCGAGGTGGTTAACGTCCTTACCCCTACTTATTACAGCTTGACAAAGGGAACACACGGCTTGACAAATGTTGTCCGCATTTCTGGTGAAATACTTCCACACCGAAGAGCTGATTTTTTTTGTATTTTCACCAGGCATGTCAACGGCCATATTCCTCCCACGGACAACAGGTGTCTCCCCGGGTGCCTGACTTAAACAAACCACCTCACCATCGGAATCCTCCTGGTCAATTTCCTCCCCAGCGCCAGCAACACCCATATCCTCCTCATCCTGGTGTACTTCAACACTGACATCTTCAATCTGACTATCAGGAACTGGACTGCGGGTGCTCCTTCCAGCACTTGCAGGGGGCGTGCAAATGGTGGAAGGCGCATGCTCTTCACGTCCAGTGTTGGGAAGGTCAGGCATCGCAACCGACACAATTGGACTCTCCTTGTGGATTTGGGATTTCGAAGAACGCACAGTTCTTTGCGGTGCTTTTGCCAGCTTGAGTCTTTTCAGTTTTCTAGCGAGAGGCTGAGTGCTTCCATCCTCATGTGAAGCTGAACCACTAGCCATGAACATAGGCCAGGGCCTCAGCCGTTCCTTGCCACTCCGTGTGGTAAATGGCATATTGGCAAGTTTACGCTTCTCCTCCGACAATTTTATTTTAGGTTTTGGAGTCCTTTTTTTACTGATATTTGGTGTTTTGGATTTGACATGCTCTGTACTATGACATTGGGCATCGGCCTTGGCAGACGACGTTGCTGGCATTTCATCGTCTCGGCCATGACTAGTGGCAGCAGCTTCAGCACGAGGTGGAAGTGGATCTTGATCTTTCCCTAATTTTGGAACCTCAACATTTTTGTTCTCCATATTTTAATAGGCACAACTAAAAGGCACCTCAGGTAAACAATGGAGATGGATGGATACTAGTATACAATTATGGATGGACTGCCGAGTGCCGACACAGAGGTAGCTACAGCCGTGGACTATTGTACTGTACTGTGTCTGCTGCTAATATAGACTGGATGATAATGAGATGTAGTATGTATGTATAAAGAAGAAAGAAAAAAAAACCACGGGTAGGTGGTATACAATTATGGATGGACTGCCGAGTGCCGACACAGAGGTAGCTACAGCCGTGGACTACCGTACTGTGTCTGCTGCTAATATAGACTGGTTGATAATGAGATGTAGTATGTATAAAGAAGAAAGAAAAAAAAAACCACGGGTAGGTGGTATACAATTATGGACGGACTGCCGAGTGCCGACACAGAGGTAGCTACAGCCGTGGACTACCGTACTGTGTCTGCTGCTAATATAGACTGGTTGATAATGAGATGTAGTATGTATAAAGAAGAAAGAAAAAAAAACCACGGGTAGGTGGTATACAATTATGGACGGACTGCCGAGTGCCGACACAGAGGTAGCTACAGCCGTGGACTACCGTACTGTACTGTGTCTGCTGCTAATATAGACTGGATGATAATGAGATGTAGTATGTATAAAGAAGAAAGAAAAAAAAACCACGGGTAGGTGGTATACAATTATGGACGGACTGCCGAGTGCCAACACAGAGGTAGCTACAGCCGTGGACTACCGTACTGTACTGTGTCTGCTGCTAATATAGACTGGTTGATAAAGAGATGTAGTATGTATGTATAAAGATGAAAGAAAAAAAAACCACGGGTAGGTGGTATACAATTATGGATGGACTGCCGAGTGCCGACACAGAGGTAGCTACAGCCGTGGACTACTGTACTGTGTCTGCTGCTAATATAGACTGGTTGATAAAGAGATGTAGTATGTATGTATAAAGAAGAAAGAAAAAAAAAACCACGGGTAGGTGGTATACAATTATGGACGGACTGCCGAGTGCCGACACAGAGGTAGCTACAGCCGTGGACTACCGTACTGTACTGTGTCTGCTGCTAATATAGACTGGTTGATAAAGAGATGTAGTATGTATGTATAAAGAAGAAAGAAAAAAAAACCACGGGTAGGTGGTATACAATTATGGATGGACTGCCGACACAGAGGTAGCTACAGCCGTGGACTACTGTACTGTGTCTGCTGCTAATATAGACTGGTTGATAAAGAGATGTAGTATGTATGTATAAAGAAGAAAGAAAAAAAAAACACGGGTAGGTGGTATACAATTATGGACGGACTGCCGAGTGCCGACACAGAGGTAGCTACAGCCGTGGACTACCGTACTGTACTGTGTCTGCTGCTAATATAGACTGGTTGATAAAGAGATGTAGTATGTATGTATTAAGAAGAAAGAAAAAAAAACCACGGGTAGGTGGTATACAATTATGGATGGACTGCCGAGTGCCGACACAGAGGTAGCTACAGCCGTGGACTACTGTACTGTGTCTGCTGCTAATATAGACTGGTTGATAAAGAGATGTAGTATGTATGTATAAAGAAGAAAGAAAAAAAAACCACGGGTAGGTGGTATACAATTATGGATGGACTGCCGAGTGCCGACACAGAGGTAGCTACAGCCGTGAACTACCGTACTGTGTCTGCTGCGACTGGATGATAAATAATGATATGAAAAAAATATATATATCACTACTGCAGCCGGACAGGTATATATTATATAATGACGGACCTGCTGGACACTGTCTGTCAGCAGAATGAGTTTTTTATAGAATAAAAAAAAAAACACCACACAAGTCACACGACGAGTGTTTAACTTTTTCAGGCAATCACAATATAGTATACTACTAACTATACTGGTGGTCAGTGTGGTCAGGTCACTGGTCAGTCACACTGGCAGTGGCACTCCTGCAGCAAAAGTGTGCACTGTTTAATTTTAATAATATGTACTCCTGGCTCCTGCTATAACCTATAACTGGCACTGCTCCCCAGTCTCCCCCACAATTATAAGCTGTGTGAGCACAGTCAGATATATACATAGATGATGCAGCACACTGGGCTGAGCAGTGCACACAGATATGGTATGTGACTGAGTCACTGTGTATCGTTTTTTTCAGGCAGAGAACGGATTATATTAAATAAAACTGCACTGTCTGGTGGTCACTGTGGTCAGTCACTACTAAACTCTGCACTCTCTACAGTACTCCTAAGCTCCAGTAAATCAAGTGTCTCTGTCTCAAATCAATCTCACTCTCTCTCTTCTAATCTAAATGGAGAGGACGCCAGCCACGTCCTCTCCCTATCAATCTCAATGCACGTGTGAAAATGGTGGCGACGCGCGGCTCCTTATATAGAATCCGAGTCTCGCGAGAATCCGACAGCGTCATGATGACGTTCGGGCGCGCTCGGGTTAACCGAGCAAGGCGGGAAGATCCGAGTCGCTCGGACCCGTGAAAAAAAACATGAAGTTCGGGCGGGTTCGGATTCCGAGGAACCGAACCCGCTCATCTCTATCACAAACATTGTGGAATAGTAACCCCGGCCTTGTTGAAGGAGGGGTACCTTGATTATCACCTGCTGGAAGTACAGCTTGTGAATTGCCGCCAGTACTACCTCCCCTCGAGGGCAGCAGGCAAGGCTGATTTGAGGTAACGGCGAGGGGGAGTCGCCTCGAACTCCAGCTTGTATCCCTGTGATACTACTTGCAGAACCCAGGGATCCACCTGTGAGCGAGCCCACTGGTCGCTGAAGTTCCCGAGACGCGCCCCCACCACACCTGGCTCCACCTGTGGAGCCCCAGCATCATGCGGTGGACTCAGAGGAAGCGGGGGAAGATTTTTGATCCTGGGAACTGGCTGTCTGGTGCAGCTTTTTCCCTCTTCCCTTGTCTCTGTGCAGAAAGGAAGCGCCTTTGACCCGCTTGCTTTTCTGAAGCCGAAAGGACTGTATCTTATAATACGGTGCTTTCTTAGGCTGTGAGGAAACTTGAGGTAAAGTTTTTTCCTTCCCAGCTGTTGTTGTGGATCCCAAAGACCATCCCCAAACAATTCCTCACCCTTATAAGGCAGAATCTTCATGTGCCTTCTAAAGTCAGCATCGCCTGTCCACTGCCGGGTCCCTAGTACCCTCCTGGCAGAATGGACATTGCATTAATTCTGGATGCCAGCCGGCAAATATCCCTCTGTGCATCCCTCATATATAAGACGACGTCTTTAATATGCTCTATGTTAGCAAAATAGTATCCCTGTCCTGACAGGGTAATAGACCACGCTGCAGCAGCACTATCCATGCTGAGGCAATTGCAGGTCTCAGTATAGTACCTGAGTGTGTATATACAGACTTCAGGATAGCCTCCTGCTTTTTATCAGCAGGCTCCTTCAAAGTGGCCGTATCCTAAGACGGCAGTGCCACCTTTTTTGACAAACGTGTGAGCGCCTTATCCACCCTAGGGGATATCTCCCAACGTGACCTATCCTCTGGCGGGAAAGGGTACGCCATCAGTAACTTTTTAGAAATTACCAGTTTCTTATCGGGGGAACCCCCGCTTCTTCACACACTTCATTCACGCATCTAATGGGGGAACAAAACACTGGCTGCTTTTTCTCCCCAAACATAAAACCCCTTTTTTGTGGTACCTGGGTTAATGTCAGAAATGTGTAACACATTTTTCATTGCCGAGATCATGCAACGGATGTTCCTAGTGGATTGTGTATATGTCTCAACCTCGTCGACACTGGAGTCAGACTCCGTGTCGACATCTGTGTCTGCCATCTGAGGTAGCGGGCGTTTTTGAGTCCCTGATGGCCTTTGAGACGCCTGGGCAGGCGCGGGCTGAGAAGCCGGCTGTCCCACAGCTGTTACGTCATCCAGCCTTTTATGTAAGGAGTTGACACTGTCGGTTAATGCCTTCCACTTATCCATCCACTCTGGTGTCGGCCCCACAGGGGGCGACATCACATTTATCGGCATCTGCTCCGCCTCCACATAAGCCTCCTCATCAACCATGTCGACACAGCCGTACCGACACACCGCACACACACAGGGAATGCTCTGACTGAGGACAGGACCCCACAAAGTCCTTTGGGGAGACAGAGAGAGAGTATGCCAGCACACACCAGAGCGCTATATAATGCAGGGATTCACACTACCCACAGTGATTTTTCCTTTATAGCTGCTATAATACACAGATTTGCGCCTAAATTTAGTGCCCCCCCTCTCTTTTTAACCCTTTGAGCCTGAAAACTACAGGGGAGAGCCTGGGGAGCTGTCTTCCAGCTGCACTGTGAAGAGAAAATGGCGCCAGTGTGCTGAGGGAGATAGCCCTGCCCCTTTTTCGGCTGACTTCTCCCGCTCTTATAATCATGATGTGGCAGGGGTATTTTACACATATATAGCTTATTAGGCTATATTATGTGTGATTTGCCACTTTTAAGGTACTCTAATTGCTGTCCAGGGCGCCCCCCCCCCAGCACCCTGCACCCATCAGTGACCGGAGTATGTGGTGTGCATGGGGAGCAATGGCGCACAGCTGCAGTGCTGTGCGCTACCTTAATGAAGACCGGAGTCTTCTGCCGCCGATTTCCAGGACCGTCTTCTTGCTTCTGGCTCTGTAAGGGGGACGGCGGCGCGGCTCCGGGACCGGACGATCGAGGTCGGGCCCTGTGTTCGATCCCTCTGGAGCTAATGGTGTCCAGTAGCCTAAGAAGCCCAAGCTAGCTGCAAGCAGGTAGGTTCGCTTCTTCTCCCCTTAGTCCCTCGTAGCAGTGAGTCTGTTGCCAGCAGATCTCACTGAAAATAAAAAACCTAAAATAAACTTTCTTTTTCTAGGAGCTCAGGAGAGCCCCTAGTGCGCATCCAGCTCAGCCGGGCACAAGATTCTAACTGAGGTCTGGAGGAGGGTCATAGAGGGAGGAGCCAGTGCACACCAGGTAGTCCTAAAGCTTTCTTTAGTTGTGCCCAGTCTCCTGCGGAGCCGCTATTCCCCATGGTCCTTACGGAGTCCCAGCATCCACTTAGGACGTCAGAGAAATGGGGTTTCTTTGCCACAGGATCCCAAGCCTGAAAAATGGGGTTACGTTGCCACAGGATCCCAAGCCTGAAAAATGGGGTTTCTTTGCCACAGGATCCCAAGCCTGAAAAATGGGGTCTCTTTGCCACAGGATCCAAAGCCTGAAAAATGGGGTTCCTTTGCCACAGGGTCCCAAGCCTGAAAAATTGGGTTTCTTTGCCACAGGATCCCAAGCCTTAAAAACGGGGTCTCTTTGCCACAGGATCCCAAGCTTGATAAATGGGTTTCTTTGCCAAAGGTTCCCAATCCTGAAATTGGTTTTCTTTGCCACAGGATCCCAATCCTAAAAAATGGGGTTTCTTTGTCACAGGTTCCCAAGCCTGAAGTTAGGCTGTAAGCTTACCTTGTTAAAGACTAAAAGATAACTTTCTAACTTACAACATAAAAATAAATTTGCGTTGGTCCATGGTGGCTGTGCCACTACCAGTTCTTAAAGAACTGGTAACCCCATCGCCTAGAGGCCACGCCCGATAGCCATGCAATAACAGCCACGGGTAAAAATTGGGATCTTTTCGCCATAGGGTCCCAAGCCTGAAAATGGGGTCTCTTTGCCTCAGGATCCCAAGCCTGATAAATGGGGTCTCTTTGCCACAGGATCCCAAGACTGAAAAAGGGGGTCTCTTCGCCACAGGGTCCTAAGCCTGAAAAATTGGGTCTCTTTGCCACAGGGTCCAAAGCCTAAAAAAAGGGGTTTCTTTGCCTCAGGATCCCAAGCCTGAAAAATGGGGTCTCTTTGCCTCAGGATCCCAAGCCTGAAAAATGGGATTACTTTGCCACAGGATCCCAAGCCTGAAAAATGGAGTCTCTTTGCTACAGGATCCCAAGCCTGAAAAATGAGGTTTCTTTGCCACAGGATCCCAAGCCTGAAATGGGGTTTCTTTGTCACAGGTTCCCAAGCCTGAAGTTAGGCTGTAAGCTTACCTTGTTAAAGGCTAAAAGATAAACTTTCTAACTTACAACATAAAATTAATTTTGCGTTGGTCCATGGTGGCTGTGCCACTACCAGTTCTTAAAGAACTGGTAACACCATCACCTAGAGGCCAAGCACGATAGCCATCCAATAACAGCCACTGGTAAAAATTGGGATCTTTTCGCCATAGGGTCCCAAGCCTGAAAAATGGGGTCTCTTTGCCTCAGGATCCCAAGCCTGAAAAATGGGGTCTCTTTGCCACAGGATCCCAAGCCTGAAAAAGGGGGTCTCTTCGCCACAGGGTCCCAAGCCTGAAAAATGGGGTCTCTTTGCCACAGGGTCCCAAGCCTAAAAAAAGGGGTTTCTTTGCCTCAGGATCCCAAGCCTGAAAAATGGGGTCTCTTTGCCACAGGATCCCAAGCCTGAAAAATGGGGTTACGTTGCCACAGGATCCCAAGCCTGAAAAATTGGGTTTCTTTGCCACAGGATCGCAAGCCTGAAAAATTGGGTCTCTTTGCTACAGAATCCCAAGCCTGAAAAATTAGGTTTCTTTGCCACAGGATCCCAAGCCTGAAAAAAGGGGTTTCTTTGCCACAGGATCCAAAGCCTGAAAAATGGGGTTTCTTTGCCATAGGATCCCAAGCCTGAAAAATGGGGTTTCTTTGCTACAGGGTACCAAACCTGAAAAATTGGGTTTCTTTGCCACAGGATCAGAAGCCTGAAAAACGGGGTTTCTTTGCCAAAGGATCCCAAGCCTGAAAAATTGAGTTTCTTTGCCACAGGGTCCCAAGCCTGAAAAATGAGGATTCTTTGCCACAGGATCCCAAGCCTGAAAAATAAGGTTTCTTAGCCAAAGGTTCCCAAGCCTGAAATTGGTTTTCTTTTCTGCAGGATCCCAAGCCTGAAATGGGGTTTCTTTGTCACAGGTTCCCAAGCCTGAAGTTAGGCTGTAAGCTTACCTTGTTAAAGGCTAAAAGATAAACTTTCTAACTTACAACATAAAATAAATTTTGCGTTGGTCCATGGTGGCTGTGCCACTACCAGTTCTTAAAGAACTGGTAACCCCATCGCCTAGAGGCCACACCCGATAGCCATGCAATAACAGCCACGTGTAAAAATTGGGATCTTTTTGCCATAGGGTCCCAAGCCTGAAAAATGGGGTTACTTTGCCACAGGATCCCAAGCCTGAAAAATGGTCTTTCTTTGCCACAGGATCCCAAGCCTGAAAAATGGGGTCTCCTTGCTACAGGATCCCAAGCCTGAAAAATGAGGTTTTATTTGCCAAAGGATCCCAAGCCTGAAATGGGGGTTTTTTTGTCACAGGTTCCCAAGCCTGAAGTTAGGCTGTAAGCTTTCCTTGTTAAAGGCTAAAAGATAAACTTTCTAACTTACAACATAAAATTAATTTTGCGTTGGTCCATGGTAGCTGTGCCACTACCAGTTCTTAAAGAACTGGTAACCCCATCACCTAGAGGCCACGCCCGATAGCCATGCAATAACAGCAACGGGTAAAAATAGGGATCTTTTCACCATAGGGTCCCAAGCCTGAAGAATGGGGTCTCTTTGCCTCAGGATCCCAAGCCTGATAAATGGGGTCTCTTTGCCACCGGATCCCAAGCCTGAAAAAGGTGGTCTCTTCGCCACAGGGTCCCAAGCCTGAAAAATGGGGTCTCTTTGCAACAGGGTCCCAAGCCTAAAAAAAGGGGTTTCTTTGCCTCAGGATCCCAAGCCTGAAAAATGGGGATTCTTTGCCACAGGATCCCAATCCTGAAAAATGGGGTTTCTTAGCCAAAGGCTCCCAAGCCTGAAATTGGTTTTCTTTTCTGCAGGATTCCAAGCCTGAAATGGGGTCTCTTTGTCACAGGATCCCAAGCCTGAATAATGGGGTATCTTTGCCACAGGACCCCAAGCCTGAAAAATGGGGTCTCTTTGCCACAGGGTCCATACCTGAAAAAATGGGGTCTCTTTGCCACAGGATCCCAAGCCTAAAAAATGGGGTTTCTTTGCCACAGGGTCCCAAGCCTGAAAAATTGGGTTTCTTTGCCACAGGATCCCAAGCCTTAAAAACGGGGTCTCTTTGCCAAAGGTTCCCAAGCCTGAAATTGGTTTTCTTTGCTGCAGGATCCCAAGCCTGAAATGGGGTTTCTTTGTCACAGGTTCCCAAGCCTGAAGTTAGGCTGTAAGCTTACCTTGTTAAAGACTAAAAGATAACTTTCTAACTTACAACATAAAAATAATTTTGCGTTGGTCCATGGTGGTTGTGCCACTACAAGTTCTTAAAGAACTGGTAACCCCATCGCCTAGAGGCCACGCCCGATAGCCATGCAATAACAACCATGGGTAAAAATTGGGATCTTTTCGCCATAGGGTCCCAAGCCTGATAAATGGGGTCTCCTTGCCACAGGATCCCAAGCCTGAAATTGGTTTTCTTTTCTGCAGGATCCCAAGCCTGAAATGGGGTTTCTTTGTCACAGGTTCCCAAGCCTGAAGTTAGGCTATAAGCTTACCTTGTTAAAGGCTAAAAGATAAACTTTCTAACTTACAACATAAAATTAATTTTGCGTTGGTCCATGGTGGCTGTGCCACTACCAGTTCTTAAAGAACTGGTAACCCCATCGCCTAGAGGCCACACCCGATAGCCATGCAATAACAGCCACGGGTAAAAATTGGGATCTTTTCGCTATAGGGTCCCAAGCCTGAAAAATGGGGTCTCTTTGCCTCAGGATCCCAAGCCTGAAAAATGGGGTTACTATGCCACAGGATCCCAAGCCTGAAAAATTGTCTTTCTTTGCCACAGGATCCCAAGCCTGAAAAATGGGGTCTCTTTGCTACAGATCCCAAGCCTGAAAAATTAGGTTTCTTTGCCACAGGATCCCAAGCCTGAAATGGGGGTTTTTTTGTCACAGGTTCCCAAGCCTGAAGTTAGGCTGTAAGCTTTCCTTGTTAAAGGCTAAAAGATAAACTTTCTAACTTACAACATAAAATTAATTTTGCGTTGGTCCATGGTAGCTGTGCCACTACCAGTTCTTAAAGAACTGGTAACCCCATCACCTAGAGGCCACGCCCGATAGCCATGCAATAACAGCAACGGGTAAAAATAGGGATCTTTTCACCATAGGGTCCCAAGCCTGAAGAATGGGGTCTCTTTGCCTCAGGATCCCAAGCCTGATAAATGGGGTCTCTTTGCCACCGGATCCCAAGCCTGAAAAAGGTGGTCTCTTCGCCACAGGGTCCCAAGCCTGAAAAATGGGGTCTCTTTGCAACAGGGTCCCAAGCCTAAAAAAAGGGGTTTCTTTGCCTCAGGATCCCAAACCTGAAAAATGGGGATTCTTTGCCACAGGATCCCAATCCTGAAAAATGGGGTTTCTTAGCCAAAGGCTCCCAAGCCTGAAATTGGTTTTCTTTTCTGCAGGATTCCAAGCCTGAAATGGGGTTTCTTTGTCACAGGATCCCAAGCCTGAATAATGGGGTATCTTTGCCACAGGACCCCAAGCCTGAAAAATGGGGTCTCTTTGCCACAGGGTCCATACCTGAAAAAATGGGGTCTCTTTGCCACAGGATCCCAAGCCTAAAAAATGGGGTTTCTTTGCCACAGGGTCCCAAGCCTGAAAAATTGGGTTTCTTTGCCACAGGATCCCAAGCCTTAAAAACGGGGTCTCTTTGCCAAAGGTTCCCAAGCCTGAAATTGGTTTTCTTTGCTGCAGGATCCCAAGCCTGAAATGGGGTTTCTTTGTCACAGGTTCCCAAGCCTGAAGTTAGGCTGTAAGCTTACCTTGTTAAAGACTAAAAGATAACTTTCTAACTTACAACATAAAAATAATTTTGCGTTGGTCCATGGTGGTTGTGCCACTACCAGTTCTTAAAGAACTGGTAACCCCATCGCCTAGAGGCCACGCCCGATAGCCATGCAATAACAGCCATGGGTAAAAATTGGGATCTTTTCGCCATAGGGTCCAAAGCCTGATAAAAGGGGTCTCCTTGCCACAGGATCCCAAGCCTGAAATTGGTTTTCTTTTCTGCAGGATCCCAAGCCTGAAATGGGGTTTCTTTGTCACAGGTTCCCAAGCCTGAAGTTAGGCTGTAAGCTTACCTTGTTAAAGGCTAAAAGATAAACTTTCTAACTTACAACATAAAATTAATTTTGCGTTGGTCCATGGTGGCTGTGCCACTACCAGTTCTTAAAGAACTGGTAACCCCATCGCCTAGAGGCCACACCCGATAGCCATGCAATAACAGCCACGGGTAAAAATTGGGATCTTTTCGCCATAGGGTCCCAAGCCTGAAAAATGGGGTCTCTTTGCCTCAGGATCCCTAGCCTGAAAAATGGGGTTACTATGCCACAGTATCCCAAGCCTGAAAAATGGTCTTTCTTTGCCACAGGATCCCAAGCCTGAAAAATGGGGTCTCTTTGCTACAGGATCCCAAGCCTGAAAAATTAGGTTTCTTTGCCACAGGATCCCAAGCCTGAAATGGGGGTTTTTTTGTCACAGGTTCCCAAGCCTGAAGTTAGGCTGTAAGCTTTCCTTGTTAAAGGCTAAAAGATAAACTTTCTAACTTACAACATAAAATTAATTTTGCGTTGGTCCATGGTAGCTGTGCCACTACCAGTTCTTAAAGAACTGGTAACCCCATCACCTAGAGGCCACGCCCGATAGCCATGCAATAACAGCAACGGGTAAAAATAGGGATCTTTTCACCATAGGGTCCCAAGCCTGAAGAATGGGGTCTCTTTGCCTCAGGATCCCAAGCCTGATAAATGGGGTCTCTTTGCCACCGGATCCCAAGCCTGAAAAAGGTGGTCTCTTCGCCACAGGGTCCCAAGCCTGAAAAATGGGGTCTCTTTGCAACAGGTTCCCAAGCCTAAAAAAAGGGGTTTCTTTGCCTCAGGATCCCAAGCCTGAAAAATGGGGATTCTTTGCCACAGGATCCCAAGCCTGAAAAATGGGGTTTCTTAGCCAAAGGTTCCCAAGCCTGAAATTGGTTTTCTTTTCTGCAGGATTCCAAGCCTGAAATGGGGTTTCTTTGTCACAGGTTCCCGAGCCTGAAGTTAGGCTGTAAGCTTACCTTGTTAAAGGCTAAAAAATAAAATTTATAACTTACAACATAAAATAAATTTTGCGTTGGTCCATGGTAGCTGTGCCACTACCAGTTCTTAAAGAACTGGTAACCCCATCACCTAGAGGCCACGCCCGATAGCCATGCAATAACAGCAACGGGTAAAAATTTGGATTTTTTTCGCCATAGGTTCCCAAGCCTGAAAAATGGGGTCTCTTCACCTCAGGATCCCAAGCCTGCTAAATGGGGTATCTTTGCCACCGGATCCCAAGCCTGAAAAAGGGGGTCTCTTCACCACAGGGTCCCAAGCCTGAAAAATGGGGTCTCTTTGCTACAGGGTCCCAAGCCTAAAAAATGGGATTACTTTGCCACAGGATCCCAAGCCTGAAAAATGGAGTTTCTTTGCCACAGGATTCCAAGCCTGAAAAATGGGGTCTCTTTGCCTCAGGATCCCAAGCCTGAAAAATGGGGTTACTTTGCCACTGGATCCCAAGCCTGAAAAATGGTCTTTCTTTGCCACAGGATCCCAAGCCTGAAAAATGGAGTCTCTTTGCTACAGGATCCCAAGCCTGAAAAATGAGGTTTCTTTGCCACAGGGTCCCAAGCCTGAAATGGGGTTTCTTTGTCACAGGTTCCCAAGCCTGAAGTTAGGCTGTAAGCTTACCTTGTTAAAGGCTAAAAGATAAACTTTCTAACTTACAACATAAAATTAATTTTGCGTTGGTCCATGGTGGCTGTGCCACTACCAGTTCTTAAAGAACTGGTAACACCATCACCTAGAGGCCAAGCACGATAGCCATCCAATAACAGCCACGGGTAAAAATTGGGATCTTTTCGCCATAGGGTCCCAAGCCTGAAAAATGGGGTCTCTTTGCCTCAGGATCCCAAGCCTGATAAATGGGGTCTCTTTGCCACAGGATCCCAAGCCTGAAAAAGGGGGTCTCTTCGCCACAGGGTCCCAAGCCTGAAAAATGGGGTCTCTTTGCCACAGGGTCCCAAGCCTAAAAAAAGGGGTTTCTTTGCCTCAGGATCCCAAGCCTGAAAAATGGGGTCTCTTTGCCACAGGATCCCAAGCCTGAAAAATGGGGTTACGTTGCCACAGGATCCCAAGCCTGAAAAATTGGGTTTCTTTGCCACAGGATCGCAAGCCTGAAAAATTGGGTCTCTTTGCTACAGAATCCCAAGCCTGAAAAATTAGGTTTCTTTGCCACAGGATCCCAAGCCTGAAAAAAGGGGTTTCTTTGCCACAGGATCCAAAGCCTGAAAAATGGGGTTTCTTTGCCATAGGATCCCAAGCCTGAAAAATGGGGTTTCTTTGCCACAGGGTCCCAAGCCTGAAAAATTGGGTTTCTTTGCCACAGGATCCCAAGCCTGAAAAACGGGGTTTCTTTGCCAAAGGGTCCCAAGCCTGAAAAATTGGGTTTCTTTGCCACAGGATCCCAAGCCTGAAAAACGGGGTTTCTTTGCCAAAGGATCCCAAGCCTGAAAAATTGAGTTTCTTTGCCACAGGATCCCAATCCTGAAAAATGGGGTTTCTTAGCCAAAGGCTCCCAAGCCTGAAATTGGTTTTCTTTTCTGCAGGATTCCAAGCCTGAAATGGGATTTCTTTGTCACAGGATCCCAAGCCTGAATAATGGGGTATCTTTGCCACAGGACCCCAAGCCTGAAAAATGGGGTCTCTTTGCCACACGGTCCATACCTGAAAAAATGGGGTCTCTTTGCCACAGGATCCCAAGCCTAAAAAAATGGGGTTTCTTTGCCACAGGGTCCCAAGCCTGAAAAATTGGGTTTCTTTGCCACAGGATCCCAAGCCTTAAAAACGGGATCTCTTTGCTAAAGGTTCCCAAGCCTGAAATTGGTTTTCTTTGCTGCAGGATCCCAAGCCTGAAATGGGGTTTCTTTGTCACAGGTTCCCAAGCCTGAAGTTAGGCTGTAAGCTTACCTTGTTAAAGACTAAATGATAACTTTCTAACTTACAACATAAAAATAATTTTGCGTTGGTCCATGGTGATTGTGCCACTACCAGTTCTTAAAGAACTGGTAACCCCATCGCCTAGAGGCCACGCCCGATAGCCATGCAATAACAGCCATAGGTAAAAATTGGGATCTTTTCGCCATAGGGTCCCAAGCCTGATAAATGGGGTCTCCTTGCCACAGGATCCCAAGCCTGAAATTGGTTTTCTTTTCTGCAGGATCCCAAGCCTGAAATGGGGTTTCTTTGTCACAGGTTCCCAAGCCTGAAGTTAGGCTGTAAGCTTACCTTGTTAAAGACTAAAAGATAACTTTCTAACCTACAACATAAAAATAATTTTGCGTTGGTCCATGGTGGTTGTGCCACTACCAGTTCTTAAAGAACTGGTAACCCCATCGCCTAGAGGCCACACCCGATAGCCATGCAATAACAGCCACGGGTAAAAATTGGGATCTTTTCGCCATAGGGTCCCAAGCCTGAAAAATGGGGTCTCTTTGCCTCAGGATCCCAAGCCTGAAAAATGGGGTTACTATGCCACAGGATCCCAAGCCTGAAAAATGGTCTTTCTTTGCCACAGGATCCCAAGCCTGAAAAATGGGGTCTCTTTGCTACAGGATCCCAAGCCTGAAAAATGAGGTTTCTTTGCCACAGGATCCCAAGCCTGAAATGGGGGGTTTTTTTGTCACAGGTTCCCAAGCCTGAAGTTAGGCTGTAAGCTTTCCTTGTTAAAGGCTAAAAGATAAACTTTCTAACTTACAACATAAAATTAATTTTGCGTTGGTCCATGGTAGCTGTGCCACTACCAGTTCTTAAAGAACTGGTAACCCCATCACCTAGAGGCCAAGCCCGATAGCCATGCAATAACAGCAACGGGTAAAAATAGGGATCTTTTCACCATAGGGTCCCAAGCCTGAAGAATGGGGTCTCTTTGCCTCAGGATCCCAAGCCTGATAAATGGGGTCTCTTTGCCACCGGATCCCAAGCCTGAAAAAGGTGGTCTCTTCGCCACAGGGTCCCAAGCCTGAAAAATGGGGTCTCTTTGCAACAGGGTCCCAAGCCTAAAAAAAGGGGTTTCTTTGCCTCAGGATCCCAAGCCTGAAAAATGGGGATTCTTTGCCACAGGATCCCAAGCCTGAAAAATGGGGTTTCTTAGCCAAAGGTTCCCAAGCCTGAAATTGGTTTTCTTTTCTGCAGGATTCCAAGCCTGAAATGGGGTTTCTTTGTCACAGGTTCCCAAGCCTGAAGTTAGGCTGTAAGCTTACCTTGTTAAAGGCTAAAAGATAAACTTTCTAACTTACAACATAAAATACATTTTGCGTTGGTCCATGGTAGCTGTGCCACTACCAGTTCTTAAAGAACTGGTAACCCCATCACCTAGAGGCCACGCCCGATAGCCATGCAATAACAGCCACGGGTAAAAATTTGGATTTTTTTCGCCATAGGGTCCCAAGCCTGAAAAATGGGGTCTCTTCACCTCAGGATCCCAAGCCTGCTAAATGGGGTATCTTTGCCACCGGATCCCAAGCCTGAAAAAGGGGGTCTCTTCACCACAGGGTCCCAAGCCTGAAAAATGGGGTCTCTTTGCTACAGGGTCCCAAGCCTAAAAAATGGGATTACTTTGCCACAGGATCCCAAGCCTGAAAAATGGGGTTTCTTTGCCACAGGATCCCAATCCTGAAAAATGGGGTCTCTTTGCCACAGGGTTCATACCTGAAAAAATGGAGTCTCTTTGCCACAGGATCCCAAGCCTGAAAAATGGGGTTTCTTTGCCACAGGGTCCCAAGCCTGAAAAATGTGGTTTCTTTGCCCAGGATCCCAAGCCTTAAAAACGGGGTCTCTTTGCCACAGGATCTCAAGCCTGAAAAATGGGTTTCTTTGCCAAAGGTTCCCAATCCTGAAATTGGTTTTCTTTGCTGCAGGATCCCAAGCCTGAAATGGGGTTTCTTTGTCACAGGTTCCCAAGCCTGAAGTTAGGCTGTAAGCTTACCTTGTTAAAGGCTAAAAGATAAACTTTCTAACTTACAACATAAAATTAATTTTGCGTTGGTCCATGGTGGCTGTGCCACTACCAGTTCTTAAAGAACTGGTAACCCCATCGCCTAGAGGCCACACCCGATAGCCATGCAATAACAGCCACGGGTAAAAATTGGGATCTTTTTGCCATAGGGTCCCAAGCCTGAAAAATGGGGTCTCTTTGCCTCAGGATCCCAAGCCTGAAAAATGGGGTTACTATGCCACAGGATCCCAAGCCTGAAAAATGGTCTTTCTTTGCCACAGGATCCCAAGCCTGAAAAATGGGGTCTCTTTGCTACAGGATCCCAAGCCTGAAAAATGAGGTTTCTTTGCCACAGGATCCCAAGCCTGAAATGGGGTTTTTTTTTGTCACAGGTTCCCAAGCCTGAAGTTAGGCTGTAAGCTTTCCTTGTTAAAGGCTAAAAGATAAACTTTCTAACTTACAACATAAAATTAATTTTGCGTTGGTCCATGGTAGCTGTGCCACTACCAGTTCTTAAAGAACTGGTAACCCCATCACCTAGAGGCCAAGCCCGATAGCCATGCAATAACAGCAACGGGTAAAAATAGGGATCTTTTCACCATAGGGTCCCAAGCCTGAAGAATGGGGTCTCTTTGCCTCAGGATCCCAAGCCTGATAAATGGGGTCTCTTTGCCACCGGATCCCAAGCCTGAAAAAGGTGGTCTCTTCACCTCAGGATCCCAAGCCTGCTAAATGGGGTATCTTTGCCACCGGATCCCAAGCCTGAAAAAGGGGGTCTCTTCACCACAGGGTCCCAAGCCTGAAAAATGGGGTCTCTTTGCTACAGGGTCCCAAGCCTAAAAAATGGGATTACTTTGCCACAGGATCCCAAGCCTGAAAAATGGGGTTTCTTTGCCACAGGATCCCAATCCTGAAAAATGGGGTCTCTTTGCCACAGGATCCCAAGCCTGAAAAATGGGGTTTCTTTGCCACAGGGTCCCAAGCCTGAAAAATGGGGTTTCTTTGCCCAGGATCCCAAGCCTTAAAAACGGGGTCTCTTTGCCACAGGATCTCACGCCTGAAAAATGGGTTTCTTTGCCAAAGGTTCCCAATCCTGAAATTGGTTTTCTTTGCTGCAGGATCCCAAGCCTGAAATGGGGTTTCTTTGTCACAGGTTCCCAAGCCTGAAGTTAGGCTGTAAGCTTACCTTGTTAAAGACTAAAAGATAACTTTCTAACTTACAACATAAAAATAATTTTGCGTTGGTCCATGGTGGCTGTGCCACTACCAGTTCTTAAAGAACTGGTAACTCCATCGCCTAGAGGCCACGCCCGATAGCATGCAATAACAGCCACGGGTAAAAATTGGGATCTTTTTGCCATAGGGTCCCAAGCCTGAAAAATGGGGTCTCTTTGCCTCAGGATCCCAAGCCTGATAAATGGGGTCTCTTTGCCACAGGATCCCAAGCCTGAAAAAGGGGGTCTCTTTGCCACCGGATCCCAAGCCTGAAAAAGAGGGTATCTTTGCCACAGGATCCCAAGCCTGAAAAATGGTGTTTCTTTGCCACAGGATCCCAAGCCTGAAAAATGGGGTTACTTTGCCACAGGATCCTAAGCCTGAAAAATGGGGTTTCTTTGCCACAGGATCCCAAGCCTGAAAAATGGGGTCTCTTTGCTACAGGATTACAAGCCTGAAAAATGAGGTTTCTTTGCCGCAGGATCCCAAGCCTGAAAAATGGGGTTTCTTTGCCACAGGATCCCAAGCCTGAAAAATGGAGTTTCTTTGCCACAGGGTCCCAAGCCTGAAATAGGGTTTCTTTGTCACAGGTTCCCAAACGTGAAGTTAAGCTGAAAGCTTACCTTGTTAAAGGCTAAAAGATAAACTTTCTAACTTACAACATTAAATTAATTTTGCGTTGGTCCATGGTTGCTGTGCCACTACCAGTTCTTAAAGAACTGGTAACCCCATCGCCTAGTGGCCACGCACAATAGCCATGCAATAACAGCCACTGGTAAAAATTGGGATCTTTTCGCCATAGGGTCCCAAGCCTGAAAAATGGTGTTTCTCTGCCTCAGGATCCCAAGCCTGAAAAATGGGGTCTCTTTGCCACAGGATCCTAAGCCTGAAAAATGGGGTTTTTTTGCCACAGGATCCCAAGCCTGAAAAAAGGGGTTTCTTTGCCACAGGATCCAAAGCCTGAAAAATGGGGTTACTTTGCCACAGGATCCCAAGCCTGAAAAATGGGGTTACTTTGCCACAGGATCCTAAGCCTGAAAAATGGGGTTTCTTTGCCACAGGATCCCAAGCCTGAAAAATAGGGTCTCTTTGCTACAGGATTACAAGCCTGAAAAATGAGGTTTCTTTGCCGCAGGATCCCAAGCCTGAAAAATTGGGTTTCTTTGCCACAGGATCCCAAGCCTGAAAAATTGAGTTTCTTTGCCACAGGGACCCAAGCCTGAAATGGGGTTTCTTTGTCACAGGTTCCCAAACGTGAAGTTAAGCTGAAAGCTTACCTTGTTAAAGGCTAAAAGATAAACTTTCTAACTTACAACATAAAATTAATTTTGCGTTGGTCCATGGTGGCTGTGCCACTACCAGTTCTTAAAGAACTGGTAACCCCATCGCCTAGAGGCCACGCCCGATAGCCATGCAATAACAGCCACTGGTAAAAATTGGGATCTTTTCGCCATAGGGTCCCAAGCCTGAAAAATGGGGTCTCTTTGCCTCAGGATCCCAAGCCTGAAAAATGGGGTCTCTTTGCCACAGGATCCTAAGCCTGAAAAATGGGGTTTCTTTGCCACAGGATCCCAAGCCTGAAAAAAGGGGTTTCTTTGCCACAGGATCCAAAGCCTGAAAAATGGGGTTTCTTTGCCATAGGATCCCAAGCCTGAAAAATGGGGTTACTTTGCCACAGGGTCCCATGCCTGAAAAATTGGGTTTCTTTGCCACATGATCCAAAGCCTGAAAAATGAGGATTCTTTGCCACAGGATCCCAAGCCTGAAAAATGGGGTTTCTTAGCCAAAGGTTCCCAAGCCTGAAATTGGTTTTCTTTTCTGCAGGATACCAAGCCTGAATTGGGGTTTCTTTGTCACAGGTTCCCAAGCATGAAGTTAGGCTGTAAGCTTACCTTGTTAAAGGCTAAAAGATAAACTTTCTAACTTACAACATAAAATTAATTTTGCGTTGGTCCATGGTGGCTGTGCCACAACCAGTTCTTAAAGAACTGGTAACCCCATCGCCTAGAGGCCACACCCGATAGCCATGCAATAACAGCCACGGGTAAAAAATGGGATCGTTTCGCCATAGGGTCCCAAGCCTGAAAAATGGTGATTCTTTGCCTCAGGATCCCGAGCCTGAAAAATGGGGTTACTTTGCCACAGGATCCCAAGCCTGAAAAATGGGGTCTCTTTGCCACAGGGTCCATACCTGAATAAATGGGGTCTCTTTGCCACAGGATCCCAAGCCTGAAAAATGGGGTTTCTTTGCCACAGGATCCCAAGCCTGAAAAATGGGGTTTCTTTGCCACAGGATCCCAAGCCTTAAAAACGGGGTCTCTTTGCCACAGGATCCCAAGCCTGAAAAATGGGGTTTCTTAGCCAAAGGTTCCCAAGCCTGAAATTGGTTTTCTTTTCTGCAGGATCCCAAGCCTGAATTGGGGTTTCTTTGTCACAGGTTCCCAAGCATGAAGTTAGGCTGTAAGCTTACCTTGTTAAAGGCTAAAAGATAAACTTTCTAACTTACAACATAACATTAATTTTGCGTTGGTCCATGGTGGCTGTGCCACTACCAGTTCTTAAAGAACTGGTAACCCCATCGCCTAGAGGCCACACCCGATAGCCATGCAATAACAGCCACGGGTAAAAAATGGGATCGTTTCGCCATAGGGTCCCAAGCCTGAAAAATGGTGATTCTTTGCCTCAGGATCCCAAGCCTGAAAAATGGGGTTACTTTGCCACAGGATCCCAAGCCTGAAAAATGGTCTTTCTTTGCCACAGGTTCCCAAGCCTGAAAAATGGGGTCTCCTTGCACAGGATCCCAAGCCTGAAATTGGTTTTCTTTTCTGCAGGATCCCAAGCCTGAAATGGGGTTTCTTTGTCACAGGTTCCCAAGCCTGAAGTTAGGCTATAAGCTTACCTTGTTAAAGGCTAAAAGATAAACTTTCTAACTTACAACATAAAATTAATTTTGCGTTGGTCCATGGTGGCTGTGCCACTACCAGTTCTTAAAGAACTGGTAACCCCATCGCCTAGAGGCCACACCCGATAGCCATGCAATAACAGCCACGGGTAAAAATTGGGATCTTTTCGCTATAGGGTCCCAAGCCTGAAAAATGGGGTCTCTTTGCCTCAGGATCCCAAGCCTGAAAAATGGGGTTACTATGCCACAGGATCCCAAGCCTGAAAAATTGTCTTTCTGTGCCACAGGATCCCAAGCCTGAAAAATGGGGTCTCTTTGCTACAGATCCCAAGCCTGAAAAATTAGGTCTCTTTGCCTCAGGATCCCAAGCCTGATAAATGGGGTCTCTTTGCCACCGGATCCCAAGCCTGAAAAAGGTGGTCTCTTCGCCACAGGGTCCCAAGCCTGAAAAATGGGGTCTCTTTGCAACAGGGTCCCAAGCCTAAAAAAAGGGGTTTCTTTGCCTCAGGATCCCAAACCTGAAAAATGGGGATTCTTTGCCACAGGATCCCAATCCTGAAAAATGGGGTTTCTTAGCCAAAGGCTCCCAAGCCTGAAATTGGTTTTCTTTTCTGCAGGATTCCAAGCCTGAAATGGGGTTTCTTTGTCACAGGATCCCAAGCCTGAATAATGGGGTATCTTTGCCACAGGACCCCAAGCCTGAAAAATGGGGTCTCTTTGCCACAGGGTCCATACCTGAAAAAATGGGGTCTCTTTGCCACAGGATCGCAAGCCTAAAAAATGGGGTTTCTTTGCCACAGGGTCCCAAGCCTGAAAAATTGGGTTTCTTTGCCACAGGATCCCAAGCCTTAAAAACGGGGTCTCTTTGCCAAAGGTTCCCAAGCCTGAAATTGGTTTTCTTTGCTGCAGGATCCCAAGCCTGAAATGGGGTTTCTTTGTCACAGGTTCCCAAGCCTGAAGTTAGGCTGTAAGCTTACCTTGTTAAAGACTAAAAGATAACTTTCTAACTTACAACATAAAAATAATTTTGCGTTGGTCCATGGTGGTTGTGCCACTACCAGTTCTTAAAGAACTGGTAACCCCATCGCCTAGAGGCCACGCCCGATAGCCATGCAATAACAGCCATGGGTAAAAATTGGGATCTTTTCGCCATAGGGTCCCAAGCCTGATAAAAGGGGTCTCCTTGCCACAGGATCCCAAGCCTGAAATTGGTTTTCTTTTCTGCAGGATCCCAAGCCTGAAATGGGGTTTCTTTGTCACAGGTTCCCAAGCCTGAAGTTAGGCTGTAAGCTTACCTTGTTAAAGACTAAAAGATAACTTTCTAACTTACAACATAAAAATAATTTTGCGTTGGTCCATGGTGGTTGTGCCACTACCAGTTCTTAAAGAACTGGTAACCCCATCGCCTAGAGGCCACGCCCGATAGCCATGCAATAACAGCCATGGGTAAAAATTGGGATCTTTTCGCCATAGGGTCCCAAGCCTGATAAAAGGGGTCTCCTTGCCACAGGATCCCAAGCCTGAAATTGGTTTTCTTTTCTGCAGGATCCCAAGCCTGAAATGGGGTTTCTTTGTCACAGGTTCCCAAGCCTGAAGTTAGGCTGTAAGCTTACCTTGTTAAAGGCTAAAAGATAAACTTTCTAACTTACAACATAAAATTAATTTTGCGTTGGTCCATGGTGGCTGTGCCACTACCAGTTCTTAAAGAACTGGTAACCCCATCGCCTAGAGGCCACACCCGATAGCCATGCAATAACAGCCACGGGTAAAAATTGGGATCTTTTCGCCATAGGGTCCCAAGCCTGAAAAATGGGGTCTCTTTGCCTCAGGATCCCTAGCCTGAAAAATGGGGTTACTATGCCACAGTATCCCAAGCCTGAAAAATGGTCTTTCTTTGCCACAGGATCCCAAGCCTGAAAAATGGGGTCTCTTTGCTACAGGATCCCAAGCCTGAAAAATGAGGTTTCTTTGCCACAGGATCCCAAGCCTGAAATGGGGTTTTTTTTGTCACAGGTTCCCAAGCCTGAAGTTAGGCTGTAAGCTTTCCTTGTTAAAGGCTAAAAGATAAACTTTCTAACTTACAACATAAAATTAATTTTGCGTTGGTCCATGGTAGCTGTGCCACTACCAGTTCTTAAAGAACTGGTAACCCCATCACCTAGAGGCCACGCCCGATAGCCATGCAATAACAGCAACGGGTAAAAATAGGGATCTTTTCACCATAGGGTCCCAAGCCTGAAGAATGGGGTCTCTTTGCCTCAGGATCCCAAGCCTGATAAATGGGGTCTCTTTGCCACCGGATCCCAAGCCTGAAAAAGGTGGTCTCTTCGCCACAGGGTCCCAAGCCTGAAAAATGGGGTCTCTTTGCAACAGGTTCCCAAGCCTAAAAAAAGGGGTTTCTTTGCCTCAGGATCCCAAGCCTGAAAAATGGGGATTCTTTGCCACAGGATCCCAAGCCTGAAAAAATAAGAATTTACTTACCGATAATTCTATTTCTCGGAGTCCGTAGTGGATGCTGGGGTTCCTGAAAGGACCATGGGGAATAGCGGCTCCGCAGGAGACAGGGCACAAAAAAGTAAAGCTTTTACCAGATCAGGTGGTGTGCACTGGCTCCTCCCCCTATGACCCTCCTCCAGACTCCAGTTAGGTACTGTGCCCGGACGAGCGTACACAATAAGGGAGGCAATTTGAATCCCGGGTAAGACTCATACCAGCCACACCAATCACACCGTACAACTTGTGATCTAAACCCAGTTAACAGTATGATAACAGAAAGAGCCTCTTAAAGATGGCTCCTTAACAATATAACCCGAATTTGTTAACAATAACTATGTACAGTATTGCAGATAATCCGCACTTGGGATGGGCGCCCAGCATCCACTACGGACTCCGAGAAATAGAATTATCGGTAAGTAAATTCTTATTTTCTCTATCGTCCTAAGTGGATGCTGGGGTTCCTGAAAGGACCATGGGGATTATACCAAAGCTCCCAAACGGGCGGGAGAGTGCGGATGACTCTGCAGCACCGAATGAGAGAATTCCAAGTCCTCTTTTGCCAGGGTATCAAATTTGTAGAATTTTACAAACGTGTTTTCCCCCGACCACGTAGCTGCTCGGCAGAATTGTAATGCCGAGACCCCTCGGGCAGCCGCCCAAGATGAGCCCACCTTCCTTGTGGAATGGGCCTTAACAGATTTAGGCTGTGGCAGGCCTGCCACAGAATGAGCAAGTTGAATTGTGTTACAAATCCAACGAGCAATCGTCTGCTTAGAAGCAGGGGCACCCAACTTGTTGGGTGCATATAGTATCAACAGCGAGTCAGATTTTCTGACTTCAGCCGTCCTTGAAATGTATATTTTTAAGGCTCTGACAACGTCCAACAACTTGGAGTCCTCCAAGTCGCCAGTGGCCGCAGGCACCACAATAGGTTGGTTCAGGTGAAACGCTGATACCACCTTAGGGAGAAAATGCGGACGAGTCCTCAGTTCTGCCCTATCCGAATGGAAGATTAGATAAGGGCTTTTATAAGATAAAGCCGCCAATTCAGATACTCTCCTGGCGGAAGCCAGGGCCAGTAACATAGTCACTTTCCATGTGAGATATTTAAAATCCACCTTTTTCAATGGTTCAAACCAATGGGATTTGAGGAAATCTAAAACTACATTTAGATCCCACGGTGCCACCGGAGGCACCACAGGAGGCTGTATATGCAGTACTCCTTTAACAAAAGTCTGTACCTCAGGAACTGAGGCCAATTCTTTTTGGAAGAATATTGACAGGGCCGAAATTTGAACCTTAATAGATCTCAATTTGAGACCCATAGACAATCCTGATTGTAGGAAATGTAGGAAACGACCCAGTTGAAATTCCTCCGTCGGAACACTCCGATCCTCGCACCACGCGACATATTTTCGCCAAATGCGGTGATAATGTTTCGCGGTGACTTCCTTCCTTGCCTTAATCAAGGTAGGAATGACTTCTTCTGGAATGCCTTTCCCTTTTAGGATCTGGCGTTCAACCGCCATGCCGTCAAACGCAGCCGCGGTAAGTCTTGAAAGAGACAGGGACCCTGTTGTAGCAGGTCCCTTCTCAGAAGTAGAGGGCACGGGTCGTCCGTGACCAACTCTTGAAGTTCCGGGTACCAAGTCCTTCTTGGCCAATCCGGAGCCACTAGTATTGTTCTTACTCCTCCTCACCGTATAATCTTCAATACCTTTGGTATGAGAGGCAGAGGAGGAAACACATATACTGATTTGTACACCCAAGGTGTTACCAGTGCGTCCACAGCTATTGCCTGTGGATCTCTTGACCTGGCGCAATACTTGTCCAGTTTCTTGTTGAGGCGAGACGCCATCATGTCTACCATTGGTCTTTCCCAACAGTTTATTAGCATGTGGAAGACTTCTGGATGAAGACCCCCCTCTCCCGGGTGAATATCGTGTCTGCTGAGGAAGTCTGCTTCCCAGTTGTCCACGCCCGGGAAGAACACTGCTGACAGTGCTATTACGTGATTCTCCGCCCAGCGAAGAATCTTGGCAGCTTCTGCCATTGCACTCCTGCTTCTTGTGCCGCCCTGTCTGTTTACATGGGCGACCGCCGTGATGTTGTCCGACTGAATCAACACCGGTTTTCCTTGCAGGAGTGGTTCCGCCTGGCTTAGAGCATTTTAGATTGCTCTTAGTACCAGAATGTTTATGTGAAGAGACTTTTTCAGGTTCGTCCATACCCCCTGGAAGTTTCTTCCTTGTGTGACTGCTCCCCAACCTCTCAGGCTGGCGTCCGTGGTCACCAGGATCAAATCCTGTATGCCGAATCTGCGGCCCTCCAATAGATGAGCCTTTTGCAACCACCACAGAAGATATACCCTTGTCCTTGGCGACAGGGTTATTCGCAGGTGCATCTGAGGATGCGACCCTGACCATTTGTCCAACAGATCCCTTTGGAAAATTCTTGCATGGAATCTGCCGAATGGAATTGCTTCGTAAAAAGCCACCATTTTTCCCAGGACTCTTGTGCATTGATATACAGACACCTTTCCTGGTTTTAGGAGGTTCCTGACAGGTCGGATAACTCCTTGGCTTTTTCCTCGGGAAGAAAAACCTTTTTCTGAACCGTGTCCAGAATCATCCCTAGGAACAGCAGACGTATCGTCGGAAAACAGCTGCGATTCTTGGAATATTTAGAATCCAGTCGTGCCGTCGAAGAACTACTTTAGATAGTGCTCTTCCGACCTCCAACTGTTCTCTGGAACTTGCCCTTTTTAGGTCGTGCAAGTAAGGGATAATTTAGATGCCTTTTTTCTTTGAAGAAACATCTTTTCGGCCATTACCTTGGTAAAAAGGCCCGGGGTGCCGTGGATAATTCAAACGGCATCGTCTGAAACTGATATTGACAGTTCTGTACCACGAACCAGAGGTACCCTTGATGAGAAGGACAAAATTTGGACATGGAGGTAATCCTTGATGTCCAGGGACACTTTTTCCGGTTCGCTATCACTGCTCTGAGTGACTTTATCTCGATTTGAACCTTTTATGTAAGTGTTCAAAACATTTTAGATTTAGACTATGTGTCACCAAGCCGTCTGGCTTCAGTACCACAATATAGTGTGGAAAAATAATACCCTTTTCCTTGTCGTAGGAGGGGTACTTTGATTATCACCTGCTGGATATACAGCTTGTGAATTGTTTCCAATGCTGCCTCCCTGTCGGAGGGAGCCGTTGGTAAAGCAGACTTCAGGAACCTGCGAGGAGAAGATGTCTCGACTCTCCAATCTTTACCCCTGGGATAATACTCGTACGATCTAGGGGTCAACTTGCGAGTGATCCCACTGCGCCCTGAGACTCTTGAGACTACCCCCCCACCTTGAGTCCGCTTGCACGGCCCCAGCGTCATGCTGAGGACTTGGCAGACGCGGTGGAGGGCTTCTTTTCCTGGGAAAGGGCTGCCTGCTGCAGTCTACTTCCCTTACCTCTATGTCTGGGCAGATATGACTGGCCTTTTGCCTGCATGCCCTCATGGGAAAGGAAAGATTGAGGCTGAAAAGACGGTGTCTTTTTTAGCTGAGATGTAACTTGGGGTAAAAAAGGTTGGATTTCCCAGCTGTTGCTGTGGTCCCCAGGTCCGATGGACCGACCCCCAAATAACTCCTTCCCTTTATACAGCAATACTTCCATCTGCCGTATGGGATCTGTATCACCTGACCACTGTCGTGTCCCTGACATCTTCTGGGAGATATGGACAACGCACTTATCTTGATGCCAGAGAGCAAATATCCCTCTGTGCATCTCACATACATATATATAGAATGCATCCTATTAAATGCTCTACATGAATAAAATATTTTCAGTCAGGGAATCCGACCAAGCCAACCCAGCACTGCATCTCCAGGCTGATGGCGATCGCTGGTCGCAGTATAACCACCGTATGTGTGTATATACTTTTTAGGATATTTTTCCAGCTTCCTATCAGCTGGCTCCTTGAGGGCGGCCGTATCTGGAGACGGTAACGCCACTTGATAAGCGTGTGAGCGCCTTATCACCCTAAGGGGTGTTTCCCAACGTACCCTAATTTCTGGCGGGAAAGGGTATAACGCCCATATTTGCTATCGGGGTAACCCTACGCATCAACACACACTTCATTTTATTTTATCTGATTCAGGAAAAACTACAGGTAGTTTTTTCACTCCCACATAATACCCTTTCTTGTGGTACTTGTAGTATCAGAAACACGTAACACCTCCTTCATTGCCCTTAACGTGTGGCCCTAATGAGAAATACGTTTGTTTATTCACCGTCGACACTGTATTCAGTGTCCGTGTCTGTGTCTGTGTCGACCGACTGAGGTAAATGGGCGTTTTTAAAACCCCTGACGGTGTTTCTGAGGCGCCTGGACCGGTCCTAATAGATTGTCGGCCGTCTCATGTCGTCAACCGACCTTGCAGCGTGTTGACATTCTCACGTAATTCTCTAAATAAGCCATCCATTCCGGTGTCGACTCCCTAGAGAGTGACATCACCATTACAGGCAATTTCTCCGCCTCCTCACCAACATCGTCCTCATACATGTCGACACACACGTACCGACACACAGCACACACACCGGGAATGCTCTGACAGAGGACAGGACCCACTAGCCCTTTGGGGAGACAGAGGGAGAGTCTGCCAGCACACACCAAAAACGCTATAATTATATAGGGACAACCTTATATAAGTGTTTCTCCCTTATAGCATCTTTTATATATATACAATATCGCCAAAATCAGTGCCCCCCCTCTCTGTTTTAACCCTGTTTCTGTAGTGCAGTGCAGGGGAGAGCCTGGGAGCCTTCTCTCCAGCTTTTCTGTGAGAGAAAATGGCGCTGTGTGCTGAGGAGATAGGCCCCGCCCCTTTTTCGGCGGGCTCGTCTCCCGCTATTTTTGAAGTTAGGCAGGGGTTAAATATCTCCATATAGCCTCTGTGGGCTATATGTGAGGTATTTTTTGCCTCTAATAAGGTTTTTATTTGCCTCTCAGAGCGCCCCCCCCCAGCGCTCTGCACCCTCAGTGACTGTTGTGTGAAGTGTGCTGAGAGGAAAATGGCGCACAGCTGCAGTGCTGTGCGCTACCTTTATGAAGACTCAGGAGTCTTCAGCCGCCGATTTTGGACCTCTTCTCTCTTCAGCGTCTGCAAGGGGGCCGGCGGCGCGGCTCCGGTGACCATCCAGGCTGTACCTGTGATCGTCCCTCTGGAGCTAGTGTCCAGTAGCCAAGCAGCAAATCCACTCTGCACGCAGGTGAGTTCACTACTTCTCCCCTAAGTCCCTCGTTGCAGTGATCCTGTTGCCAGCAGGACTCACTGTAAAGTAAAAAACCTAAGCTAAACTTTCTCTAAGCAGCTCTTTAGGAGAGCCACCTAGATTGCACCCTTCTCGTTCGGGCACAAAATCTAACTGGAGTCTGGAGGAGGGTCATAGGGGGAGGAGCCAGTGCACACCACCTGATCTGGTAAAAGCTTTACTTTTTTGTGCCCTGTCTCCTGCGGAGCCGCTATTCCCCATGGTCCTTTCAGGAACCCCAGCATCCACTTAGGACGATAGAGAAATGGGGTTTCTTAGCCAAAGGTTCCCAAGCCTGAAATTGGTTTTCTTTTCTGCAGGATTCCAAGCCTGAAATGGGGTTTCTTTGTCACAGGTTCCCAAGCCTGAAGTTAGGCTGTAAGCTTACCTTGTTAAAGGCTAAAAGATAAACTTTCTAACTTACAACATAAAATAAATTTTGCGTTGGTCCATGGTAGCTGTGCCACTACCAGTTCTTAAAGAACTGGTAACCCCATCACCTAGAGGCCCCGCCCGATAGCCATGCAATAACAGCCACGGGTAAAAATTTGGATTTTTTCGCCATAGGGTCCCAAGCCTGAAAAATGGGGTCTCTTCGCCTCAGGATCCCAAGCCTGCTAAATGGGGTATCTTTGCCACCGGATCCCAAGCCTGAAAAAGGGGGTCTCTTCACCACAGGGTCCCAAGCCTGAAAAATGGGGTCTCTTTGCTACAGGGTCCCAAGCCTAAAAAATGGGATTACTTTGCCACAGGATCCCAAGCCTGAAAAATGGGGTTTCTTTGCCACAGGATCCCAAGCCTGAAAAATGGGGTCTCTTTGCCTCAGGATCCCAAGCCTGAAAAATGGGGTTACTTTGCCACTGGATCCCAAGCCTGAAAAATGGTCTTTCTTTGCCACAGGATCCCAAGCCTGAAAAATGGAGTCTCTTTGCTACAGGATCCCAAGCCTGAAAAATGAGGTTTCTTTGCCACAGAATCCCAAGCCTGAAATGGGGTTTCTTTGTCACAGGTTCCCAAGCCTGAAGTTAGGCTGTAAGCTTACCTTGTTAAAGGCTAAAAGATAAACTTTCTAACTTACAACATAAAATAAGAATTTACTTACCGATAATTCTATTTCTCGGAGTCCGTAGTGGATGCTGGGGTTCCTGAAAGGACCATGGGGAATAGCGGCTCCGCAGGAGACAGGGCACAAAAAGTAAAGCTTTAGGATCAGGTGGTGTGCACTGGCTCCTCCCCCTATGACCCTCCTCCAAGCCTCAGTTAGGTACTGTGCCCGGACGAGCGTAAACAATAAGGAAGGATTTATGAATCCCGGGTAAGACTCATACCAGCCACACCAATCACACTGTACAACCTGTGATCTGAACCCAGTTAACAGTATGATAACAGCGGAGCCTCTGAAAAGATGGCTCACAACAATAATAACCCGATTTTTGTAACTATGTACAAGTAATGCAGATAATCCGCACTTGGGATGGGCGCCCAGCATCCACTACGGACTCCGAGAAATAGAATTATCGGTAAGTAAATTCTTATTTTCTCTATCGTCCTAGTGGATGCTGGGGTTCCTGAAAGGACCATGGGGATAATACCAAAGCTCCCAAACGGGCGGGAGAGTGCGGATGACTCTGCAGCACCGAATGAGAGAACTCCAGGTCCTCCTTAGCCAGGGTATCAAATTTGTAGGATTTTACAAACGTGTTTGCCCCTGACTAAATAGCCGCTCGGCAAAGTTGTAAAGCCGAGACCCCTCGGGCAGCCGCCCAAGATGAGCCCCCCTTCCTTGTGGAATGGGCATTTACATATTTTGGCTGTGGCAGGCCTGCCACAGAATGTGCAAGCTGAATTGTATTACACATCCAACTAGCAATAGTCTGCTTAGAAGCAAGAGCACCCAGTTTTTTGGGTGCATACAGGATAACAGCAAGTCAGTTTTCCTGACTCCAGCCGTCCTGAAAACATATTTTCAGGGCCCTGACAACATCTAGCAACTTGGAGTCCTCCAAGTCCCTAGTAGGTGCAAGGCACCACAATAAGCTGGTTCAGGTGAAACACTGACACCACCTTAGGGAGAGAACTGGGGACGAGTCCGCAGCTCTGCCCTGTCCGAATGGACAAACAGATATGGCTTTTTTGAGAAAAAACCACCAATTTGACACTCGCCTGGTCCAGGCCAGGGCCAAGAGCATGGTCACTTTTCATGTGAGATGCTTCAAATCCACAGATTTGACTGGTTTTAAACCAATGTGTTTTGAGGAATCCCAGAACTACGTTGAGATCCCACAGTGCCACTGGAGGCACAAAAGGGGGTTGTATATGCAATAATCCCTTGACAAACTTCTGGACTTCAGGAACTGAAGCCAATTCTTTCTGGAAGAAAAATCGACAGGGCCGAAATTTGAACCTTAATGGACCCCAATTTGAGGCCCATAGACACTCCTGTTTGCAAGAAATGCAGGAATCGACCGAGTTGAAATTTCTTCGTGGGGCCTTCCTGGCCTCACACCACGCAACATATTTTCGCCACATGTGGTGATAATGTTGTGCGGTCACCTCCTTTCTGGCTTTGACCAGGGTAGGAATGACCTCTTCCTGAATGCCTTTTCCCTTAGGATCCGGCGTTCCACCGCCATGCCGTCAAACGCAGCTGCGGTAAGTCTTGGAACAGACATGGTACTTGCTGAAACAAGTCCCTTCTTAGCGGCAGAGACCATAAGTCCTCTGTGAGCATCTCTTGAAGTTCCGGGTACCAAGTCCTTCTTGGCCAATCCGGAGCCATGAGTATAGTTCTTACTCCTCTACGTCTTATAATTCTCAGTACCTTAGGTATGAAAAGCAGAGGATGGAACACATACACCAACTGGTACACCCACGGTGTTACCAGAACGTCCACTGTGGAAAACTTCCCCATGAAGTTCCCACTCTGCCAGGTGGAGGTCGTGCCTACTGAGGAAGTCTGCTTCCCAGTTTCCATTCCCGGAAACAAACACTGCTGACAGTGCTATCACATGATTTTCCGCCCAGCAAAAAGTCCTTGCAGTTTTTGCCACTGCCCTCCTGCTTCTTGTGCCGCCCTGTCTATTTACGTGGCGACTGCCGTGATGTTTTATCCCACTGGATCAATACCGGCTGACCTTGAAGCAGAGGTCTTGCTAAGCTTAGAGCATTATAAATTTACCCTTAGCTATATTTATGTGGAGAAAAATCTCCAGACTTGATCACACTCCCTGGAAATTTTTTCCTTGTGTGACTGCTCCCCAGCCTCTCGGGCTGGCCTCCGTGGTCACCAACATCCAAAACTGAATGCCGAATCTGCGGCCCTCTAGAAGATGAGCACTCTGTAACCACCACAGGAGAGACACCCTTGTCCTTGGATATAGGGTTATCCGCTGATGCATCTGAAGATGCGATCCGGACCATTTGTCCAGCAGATCCCACTGAAAAGTTCTTGCATGAAATCTGCCGACTGGAATTGCTTCGAAGGAAGTCACCATTTTTTTTACCATGGCCCTTGTGCAATGATGCACTGATTTTAGGAGGTTCCTGACTAGCTCGGATAACTCCCTGGCTTTCTCTTCCGGGAGAAACACCTTTTTCTGGACTGTGTCCAGAATCATCCCTAAGCACAGGAGACTTGTTGTCGGGATCAGCTGCGATTTTGGAATATTTAGAATCCACCCCTGCTGTTGTAACAGTATCCGAGATAGTGCTACTCCGACCTCCAACTGTTTCCTGGACTTTGCCCTTATCAGGAGATCGTCCAAGTAAGGGATAATTAAGACGCCTTTTCTTCGAAGAAGAACCATCATTTCGGCCATTACCTTGGTAAAGACCCGGGGTGCCGTAGACAATCCAAACGGCAGCGTCAGAAACTGATAGTGACAGTTCAGTACCACGAACCTGAGGTACCCTTAGTGATAAGGGCAAATTTGGGACATGGAGGCAAGCATCCCTGATGTCTCGGGACACCAGATAGTCCCCTTCTTCCCGGTTCGTTATCACTGCTCTGAGTGACTCCATCTTGATTTGAACCTTTGTAAGTGTTCAAAATTTTTTTTTTTTTTTTTTTAGATTTAGAATAGGTCTCACCTAGCCTTCTGGCTTCAGTACCACAATATAGTGTGGAATAATACCCCTTTTCTTGTTGTAGGAGGGGTAATTTAATTATCACCTGCTGGGAATACAGCTCGTGAATTTTTTCCCATACTGCCTCCTTGTCGGAGGGAGACCTTGGTAAAGCAGACTTCAGGAGCCTGCGCAGGGGAAACGTCTCGACATTCCAAACTGTACCCCTGGGATACTACTTGTAGGATCCAGGGGTCCTGTACGGTCTCAGCGTCATGCTGAGAGCTTGTCAGAAGCGGTGGAACGCTTCTGTTCCTGGGAATGGGCTGCCTGCTGCAGTCTTCTTCCCTTTCCTCTATCCCTGGGCAGATATGACTCTTATAGGGACGAAAGGACTGAAGCTGAAAAGACGGTGTCTTTTTCTGCAGAGATGTGACTTAGGGTAAAAACGGTGGATTTTCCAGCAGTTGCCCTGGCCACCAGGTCCGATGGACCGACCCCAAATAACTCCTCTTCCTTTATACGGCAATACACCTTTGTGCCGTTTGGAATCTGCATCACCTGACCACTGTCGTGTCCAGAAACATCTTCTGGCAGATATGGACATCGCACTTACTCTTGATGCCAGAGTGCAAATATCCCTCTGTGCATCTCGCATATATAGAAATACATCCTTTAAATGCTCTATAGTCAATAAAATACTGTCCCTGTCAAGGGTATCAATATTTTTAGTCAGGGAATCCGACCAAGCCACCCCAGCTCTGCACATCCAGGCTGAGGCGATCGCTGGTCGCAGTATAACACCAGTATGTGTGTATATACTTTTTATGATATTTTTCCAGCCTCCTGTCAGCTGGCTCCTTGAGGACGGCCCTATCTATAGACGGTACCGCCACTTGTTCTGATAAGCGTGTGAGCGCCTTATCCACCCTAAGGGGTTGTTTCCCAACGCGCCCTAACTTCTGGCGGGAAAGGGTATACCGCCCATATTTTCTATCGGGGGGAACCCACGCATCATCACACACTTCATTTAATTTATCTGATTCAGGAAAAACTACGGTAGTTTTTTCACATCCCACATAATACCCTCTTTTGTGGTACTTGTAGTATCAGAAATATGTAACACCTCCTTCATTGCCCTTAACGTGTGGCCCTAATAAGGAATACGTTTGTTTATTCACCGTCGACACTGGATTCAGTGTCCCTGTCTGTGTCGACCGACTAAAGTAAACGGGCGTTTTAAAACCCCTGACGGTGTTTTTGAGACGTCTGGACCGGTACTAATTGTTTGTCGGCCGTCTCATGTCGTCAACCGACCTTGGCGCGTGTTGACATTATCACGTAATTCCCTAAATAAGCCATCCATTCCGGTGTCGACTCCCTAGAGAGTGACATCACCATTACAGGCAATTGCTCCGCCTCCTCACCAACATCGTCCTCATACATGTCGACACACACGTACCGACACACAGCACACACACAGGGAATGCTCTGATAGAGGACAGGACCTACTAGCCCTTTGGAGAGACAGAGGGAGAGTTTGCCAGCACACACCAAAAACGCTATAATTATATAGGGACAACCTTATATAAGTGTTTTCCCTTATAGCATCTTTTTTATATATTTCTAACGCCAAATTAGTGCCCCCCCTCTCTGTTTTAACCCTGTTTCTGTAGTGCAGTGCAGGGGAGAGCCTGGGAGCCTTCCCTCCAGCCTTTCTGTGAGGGAAAATGGCGCTGTGTGCTGAGGAGATAGGCCCCGCCCCTTTTTCGGCGGCCTCGTCTCCCGCTCTTAACGGATTCTGGCAGGGGTTAAATATCTCCATATAGCCTCCGGAGGCTATATGTGAGGTATTTTTAGCCAAAAAAGGTTTTCATTTGCCTCCCAGGGCGCCCCCCTCCCAGCGCCCTGCACCCTCAGTGACTGCCGTGTGAAGTGTGCTGAGAGGAAAATGGCGCACAGCTGCAGTGCTGTGCGCTACCTTAAGAAGACTGAGGAGTCTTCTGCCGCCGATTCTGGACCTCTTCTCGTTTCAGCATCTGCAAGGGGGCCGGCGGCGAGGCTCCGGTGACCATCCAGGCTGTACCTGTGATCGTCCCTCTGGAGCTAATGTCCAGTAGCCAAGAAGCCAATCCATCCTGCACGCAGGTGAGTTCACTTCTTCTCCCCTAAGTCCCTCGTTGCAGTGATCCTGTTGCCAGCAGGACTCACTGTAAAATAAAAAACCTAAGCTAAACTTTTCTAAGCAGCTCTTTAGGAGAGCCACCTAGATTGCACCCTTCTCGGCCGGGCACAAAAATCTAACTGAGGCTTGGAGGAGGGTCATAGGGGGAGGAGCCAGTGCACACCACCTGATCCTAAAGCTTTACTTTTTGTGCCCTGTCTCCTGCGGAGCCGCTATTCCCCATGGTCCTTTCAGGAACCCCAGCATCCACTAGGACGATAGAGAAAATTAATTTTGCGTTGGTCCATGGTGGCTGTGCCACTACCAGTTCTTAAAGAACTGGTAACACCATCACCTAGAGGCCAAGCACGATAGCCATCCAATAACAGCCACGGGTAAAAATTGGGATCTTTTCGCCATAGGGTCCCAAGCCTGAAAAATGGGGTCTCTTTGCATCAGGATCCCAAGCCTGATAAATGGGGTCTCTTTGCCACAGGATCCCAAGCCTGAAAAAGGGGGTCTCTTCGCCACAGGGTCCCAAGCCTGAAAAATGGGGTCTCTTTGCCACAGGGTCCCAAGCCTAAAAAAAGGGGTTTCTTTGCCTCAGGATCCCAAGCCTGAAAAATGGGGTCTCTTTGCCACAGGATCCCAAGCCTGAAAAATGGGGTTACGTTGCCACAGGATCCCAAGCCTGAAAAATTGGGTTTCTTTGCCACAGGATCGCAAGCCTGAAAAATTGGGTCTCTTTGCTACAGAATCCCAAGCCTGAAAAATTAGGTTTCTTTGCCACAGGATCCCAAGCCTGAAAAAAGGGGTTTCTTTGCCACAGGATCCAAAGCCTGAAAAATGGGGTTTCTTTGCCATAGGATCCCAAGCCTGAAAAATGGGGTTTCTTTGCCACAGGGTCCCAAGCCTGAAAAATTGGGTTTCTTTGCTACAGGATCCCAAGCCTGAAAAATGGGGTTTCTTTGCCAAAGGGTCCCAAGCCTGAAAAATTGGGTTTCTTTGCCACAGGATCCCAAGCCTGTAAAACGGGGTTTCTTTGCCAAAGGATCCCAAGCCTGAAAAATTGAGTTTCTTTGCCACAGGATCCCAATCCTGAAAAATGGGGTTTCTTAGCCAAAGGCTCCCAAGCCTGAAATTAGTTTTCTTTTCTGCAGGATTCCAAGCCTGAAATGGGATTTCTTTGTCACAGGATCCCAAGCCTGAATAATGGGGTATCTTTGCCACAGGACCCCAAGCCTGAAAAATGGGGTCTCTTTGCCACAGGGTCCATACCTGAAAAAATGGGGTCTCTTTGCCACAGGATCCCAAGCCTAAAAAATGGGGTTTCTTTGCCACAGGGTCCCAAGCCTGAAAAATTGGGTTTCTTTGCCACAGGATCCCAAGCCTTAAAAACGGGATCTCTTTGCCAAAGGTTCCCAAGCCTGAAATTGGTTTTCTTTGCTGCAGGATCCCAAGCCTGAAATGGGGTTTCTTTGTCACAGGTTCCCAAGCCTGAAGTTAGGCTGTAAGCTTACCTTGTTAAAGACTAAATGATAACTTTCTAACTTACAACATAAAAATAATTTTGCGTTGGTCCATGGTGGTTGTGCCACTACCAGTTCTTAAAGAACTGGTAACCCCATCGCCTAGAGGCCACGCCCGATAGCCATGCAATAACAGCCATAGGTAAAAATTGGGATCTTTTCGCCATAGGGTCCCAAGCCTGATAAATGGGGTCTCCTTGCCACAGGATCCCAAGCCTGAAATTGGTTTTCTTTTCTGCAGGATCCCAAGCCTGAAATGGGGTTTCTTTGTCACAGGTTCCCAAGCCTGAAGTTAGGCTGTAAGCTTACCTTGTTAAAGGCTAAAAGATAAACTTTCTAACTTACAACATAAAATTAATTTTGCGTTGGTCCATGGTGGCTGTGCCACTACCAGTTCTTAAAGAACTGGTAACCCCATCGCCTAGAGGCCACACCCGATAGCCATGCAATAACAGCCACGGGTAAAAATTGGGATCTTTTCGCCATAGGGTCCCAAGCCTGAAAAATGGGGTCTCTTTGCCTCAGGATCCCAAGCCTGAAAAATGGGGTTACTATGCCACAGGATCCCAAGCCTGAAAAATGGTCTTTCTTTGCCACAGGATCCCAAGCCTGAAAAATGGGGTCTCTTTGCTACAGGATCCCAAGCCTGAAAAATGAGGTTTCTTTGCCACAGGATCCCAAGCCTGAAATGGGGTTTTTTTTTGTCACAGGTTCCCAAGCCTGAAGTTAGGCTGTAAGCTTTCCTTGTTAAAGGCTAAAAGATAAACTTTCTAACTTACAACATAAAATTAATTTTGCGTTGGTCCATGGTAGCTGTGCCACTACCAGTTCTTAAAGAACTGGTAACCCCATCACCTAGAGGCCACGCCCGATAGCCATGCAATAACAGCAACGGGTAAAAATAGGGATCTTTTCACCATAGGGTCCCAAGCCTGAAGAATGGGGTCTCTTTGCCTCAGGATCCCAAGCCTGATAAATGGGGTCTCTTTGCCACCGGATCCCAAGCCTGAAAAAGGTGGTCTCTTCGCCACAGGGTCCCAAGCCTGAAAAATGGGGTCTCTTTGCAACAGGGTCCCAAGCCTAAAAAAAGGGGTTTCTTTGCCTCAGGATCCCAAGCCTGAAAAATGGGGATTCTTTGCCACAGGATCCCAAGCCTGAAAAATGGGGTTTCTTAGCCAAAGGTTCCCAAGCCTGAAATTGGTTTTCTTTTCTGCAGGATTCCAAGCCTGAAATGGGGTTTCTTTGTCACAGGTTCCCAAGCCTGAAGTTAGGCTGTAAGCTTACCTTGTTAAAGGCTAAAAGATAAACTTTCTAACTTACAACATAAAATAAATTTTGCGTTGGTCCATGGTAGCTGTGCCACTACCAGTTCTTAAAGAACTGGTAACCCCATCACCTAGAGGCCACGCCCGATAGCCATGCAATAACAGCCACGGGTAAAAATTTGGATTTTTTTCGCCATAGGGTCCCAAGCCTGAAAAATGGGGTCTCTTCACCTTAGGATCCCAAGCCTGCTAAATGGGGTATCTTTGCCACCGGATCCCAAGCCTGAAAAAGGGGGTCTCTTCACCACAGGGTCCCAAGCCTGAAAAATGGGGTCTCTTTGCTTCAGGGTCCCAAGCCTAAAAAATGGGATTACTTTGCCACAGGATCCCAAGCCTGAAAAATGGGGTTTCTTTGCCACAGGATCCCAATCCTGAAAAATGGGGTCTCTTTGCCACAGGGTTCATACCTGAAAAAATGGAGTCTCTTTGCCACAGGATCCCAAGCCTGAAAAATGGGGTTTCTTTGCCACAGGGTCCCAAGCCTGAAAATTTTGGTTTCTTTGCCCAGGATCCCAAGCCTTAAAAACGGGGTCTCTTTGCCACAGGATCTCAAGCCTGAAAAATGGGTTTCTTTGCCAAAGGTTCCCAATCCTGAAATTGGTTTTCTTTGCTGCAGGATCCCAAGCCTGAAATGGGGTTTCTTTGTCACAGGTTCCCAAGCCTGAAGTTAGGCTGTAAGCTTACCTTGTTAAAGACTAAAAGATAACTTTCTAACTTACAACATAAAAATAATTTTGCGTTGGTCCATGGTGGCTGTGCCACTACCAGTTCTTAAAGAACTGGTAACCCCATCGCCTAGAGGCCACGCCCGATAGCCATGCAATAACAGCCATGGGTAAAAATTGGGATCTTTTCGCCATAGGGTCCCAAGCCTGATAAATGGGGTCTCCTTGCCACAGGATCCCAAGCCTGAAATTGGTTTTCTTTTCTGCAGGATCCCAAGCCTGAAATGGGGTTTCTTTGTCACAGGTTCCCAAGCCTGAAGTTAGGCTGTAAGCTTACCTTGTTAAAGGCTAAAAGATAAACTTTCTAACTTACAACATAAAATTAATTTTGCGTTGGTCCATGGTGGCTGTGCCACTACCAGTTCTTAAAGAACTGGTAACCCCATCGCCTAGAGGCCACACCCGATAGCCATGCAATAACAGCCACGGGTAAAAATTGGGATCTTTTCGCCATAGGGTCCCAAGCCTGAAAAATGGGGTCTCTTTGCCTCAGGATCCCAAGCCTGAAAAATGGGGTTACTATGCCACAGGATCCCAAGCCTGAAAAATGGTCTTTCTTTGCCACAGGATCCCAAGCCTGAAAAATGGGGTCTCTTTGCTACAGGATCCCAAGCCTGAAAAATTAGGTTTCTTTGCCACAGGATCCCAAGCCTGAAATGGGTTTTTTTTTGTCACAGGTTCCCAAGCCTGAAGTTAGGCTGTAAGCTTTCCTTGTTAAAGGCTAAAAGATAAACTTTCTAACTTACAACATAAAATTAATTTTGCGTTGGTCCATGGTAGCTGTGCCACTACCAGTTCTTAAAGAACTGGTAACCCCATCACCTAGAGGCCACGCCCGATAGCCATGCAATAACAGCAACGGGTAAAAATAGGGATCTTTTCACCATAGGGTCCCAAGCCTGAAGAATGGGGTCTCTTTGCCTCAGGATCCCAAGCCTGATAAATGGGGTCTCTTTGCCACCGGATCCCAAGCCTGAAAAAGGTGGTCTCTTCGCCACAGGGTCCCAAGCCTGAAAAATGGGGTCTCTTTGCAACAGGGTCCCAAGCCTAAAAAAAGGGGTTTCTTTGCCTCAGGATCCCAAGCCTGAAAAATGTGGATTCTTTGCCACAGGATCCCAAGCCTGAAAAATGGGGTTTCTTAGCCAAAGGTTCCCAAGCCTGAAATTGGTTTTCTTTTCTGCAGGATTCCAAGCCTGAAATGGGGTTTCTTTGTCACAGGTTCCCAAGCCTGAAGTTAGGCTGTAAGCTTACCTTGTTAAAGGCTAAAAGATAAACTTTCTAACTTACAACATAAAATAAATTTTGCGTTGGTCCATGGTAGCTGTGCCACTACCAGTTCTTAAAGAACTGGTAACCCCATTACCTAGAGGCCACGCCCGATAGCCATGCAATAACAGCCACGGGTAAAAATTTGGATTTTTTTCGCCATAGGGTCCCAAGCCTGAAAAATGGGGTCTCTTCACCTCAGGATCCCAAGCCTGCTAAATGGGGTATCTTTGCCACCGGATCCCAAGCCTGAAAAAGGGGGTCTCTTCACCACAGGGTCCCAAGCCTGAAAAATGGGGTCTCTTTGCTACAGGGTCCCAAGCCTAAAAAATGGGATTACTTTGCCACAGGATCCCAAGCCTGAAAAATGGGGTTTCTTTGCCACAGGATCCCAATCCTGAAAAATGGGGTCTCTTTGCCACAGGATCCCAAGCCTGAAAAATGGGGTTTCTTTGCCACAGGGTCCCAAGCCTGAAAAATGGGGTTTCTTTGCCCAGGATCCCAAGCCTTAAAAACGGGGTCTCTTTGCCACAGGATCTCACGCCTGAAAAATGGGTTTCTTTGCCAAAGGTTCCCAATCCTGAAATTGGTTTTCTTTGCTGCAGGATCCCAAGCCTGAAATGGGGTTTCTTTGTCACAGGTTCCCAAGCCTGAAGTTAGGCTGTAAGCTTACCTTGTTAAAGACTAAAAGATAACTTTCTAACTTACAACATAAAAATAATTTTGCGTTGGTCCATGGTGGCTGTGCCACTACCAGTTCTTAAAGAACTGGTAACTCCATCGCCTAGAGGCCACGCCCGATAGCATGCAATAACAGCCACGGGTAAAAATTGAGATCTTTTCGCCATAGGGTCCCAAGCCTGAAAAATGGGGTCTCTTTGCCTCAGGATCCCAAGCCTGATAAATGGGGTCTCTTTGCCACAGGATCCCAAGCCTGAAAAAGGGGGTCTCTTTGCCACCGGATCCCAAGCCTGAAAAAGAGGGTATCTTTGCCACAGGATCCCAAGCCTGAAAAATGGTGTTTCTTTGCCACAGGATCCCAAGCCTGAAAAATGGGGTTACTTTGCCACAGGATCCTAAGCCTGAAAAATGGGGTTTCTTTGCCACAGGATCCCAAGCCTGAAAAATGGGGTCTCTTTGCTACAGGATTACAAGCCTGAAAAATGAGGTTTCTTTGCCGCAGGATCCCAAGCCTGAAAAATGGGGTTTCTTTGCCACAGGATCCCAAGCCTGTAAAATGGAGTTTCTTTGCCACAGGGTCCCAAGCCTGAAATGGGGTTTCTTTGTCACAGGTTCCCAAACGTGAAGTTAAGCTGAAAGCTTACCTTGTTAAAGGCTAAAAGATAAACTTTCTAACTTACAACATAAAATTAATTTTGCGTTGGTCCATGGTTGCTGTGCCACTACCAGTTCTTAAAGAACTGGTAACCCCATCGCCTAGTGGCCACGCACAATAGCCATGCAATAACAGCCACTGGTAAAAATTGGGATCTTTTCGCCATAGGGTCCCAAGCCTGAAAAATGGGGTTTCTCTGCCTCAGGATCCCAAGCCTGAAAAATGGGGTCTCTTTGCCACAGGATCCTAAGCCTGAAAAATGGGGTTTTTTTGCCACAGGATCCCAAGCCTGAAAAAAGGGGTTTCTTTGCCACAGGATCCAAAGCCTGAAAAATGGGGTTACTTTGCCACAGGATCCCAAGCCTGAAAAATGGGGTTACTTTGCCACAGGATCCTAAGCCTGAAAAATGGGGTTTCTTTGCCACAGGATCCCAAGCCTGAAAAATGGGGTCTCTTTGCTACAGGATTACAAGCCTGAAAAATGAGGTTTCTTTGCCGCAGGATCCCAAGCCTGAAAAATTGGGTTTCTTTGCCACAGGATCCCAAGCCTGAAAAATTGAGTTTCTTTGCCACAGGGACCCAAGCCTGAAATGGGGTTTCTTTGTCACAGGTTCCCAAACGTGAAGTTAAGCTGAAAGCTTACCTTGTTAAAGGCTAAAAGATAAACTTTCTAACTTACAACATAAAATTAATTTTGCGTTGGTCCATGGTTGCTGTGCCACTACCAGTTCTTAAAGAACTGGTAACCCCATCGCCTAGAGGCCACGCCCGATAGCCATGCAATAACAGCCACTGGTAAAAATTGGGATCTTTTCGCCATAGGGTCCCAAGCCTGAAAAATGGGGTCTCTTTGCCTCAGGATCCCAAGCCTGAAAAATGGGGTCTCTTTGCCACAGGATCCTAAGCCTGAAAAATGGGGTTTCTTTGCCACAGGATCCCAAGCCTGAAAAAAGGGGTTTCTTTGCCACAGGATCCAAAGCCTGAAAAATGGGGTTTCTTTGCCATAGGATCCCAAGCCTGAAAAATGGGGTTACTTTGCCACAGGGTCCCATGCCTGAAAAATTGGGTTTCTTTGCCACATGATCCAAAGCCTGAAAAATGAGGATTCTTTGCCACAGGATCCCAAGCCTGAAAAATGGGGTTTCTTAGCCAAAGGTTCCCAAGCCTGAAATTGGTTTTCTTTTCTGCAGGATCCCAAGCCTGAATTGGGGTTTCTTTGTCACAGGTTCCCAAGCATGAAGTTAGGCTGTAAGCTTACCTTGTTAAAGGCTAAAAGATAAACTTTCTAACTTACAACATAAAATTAATTTTGCGTTGGTCCATGGTGGCTGTGCCACAACCAGTTCTTAAAGAACTGGTAACCCCATCGCCTAGAGGCCACACCCGATAGCCATGCAATAACAGCCACGGGTAAAAAATGGGATCGTTTCGCCATAGGGTCCCAAGCCTGAAAAATGGTGATTCTTTGCCTCAGGATCCCGAGCCTGAAAAATGGGGTTACTTTGCCACAGGATCCCAAGCCTGAAAAATGGGGTCTCTTTGCCACAGGGTCCATACCTGAAAAAATGGGGTCTCTTTGCCACAGGATCCCAAGCCTGAAAAATGGGGTTTCTTTGCCACAGGATCCCAAGCCTGAAAAATGGGGTTTCTTTGCCACAGGATCCCAAGCCTTAAAAACGGGGTCTCTTTGCCACAGGATCCCAAGCCTGAAAAATGGGTTTCTTAGCCAAAGGTTCCCAAGCCTGAAATTGGTTTTCTTTTCTGCAGGATCCCAAGCCTGAAATGGGGTTTCTTTGTCACAGGTTCCCAAGCCTGAAGTTAGGCTGTAAGCTTACCTTGTTAAAGGCTAAAAGATAAACTTTCTAACTTACAACATAAAATTAATTTTGCGTTGGTCCATGGTGGCTGTGCCACTACCAGTTCTTAAAGAACTGGTAACCCCATCGCCTAGAGGCCACACCCGATAGCCATGCAATAACAGCCACGGGTAAAAATTGGGATCTTTTCGCCATAGGGTCCCAAGCCTGAAAAATGGGGTCTCTTTGCCTCAGGATCCCAAGCCTGAAAAATGGGGTTACTATGCCACAGGATCCCAAGCCTGAAAAATGGTCTTTCTTTGCCACAGGATCCCAAGCCTGAAAAATGGGGTCTCTTTGCTACAGGATCCCAAGCCTGAAAAATGAGGTTTCTTTGCCACAGGATCCCAAGCCTGAAATGGGGGTTTTTTTTGTCACAGGTTCCCAAGCCTGAAGTTAGGCTGTAAGCTTTCCTTGTTAAAGGCTAAAAGATAAACTTTCTAACTTACAACATAAAATTAATTTTGCGTTGGTCCATGGTAGCTGTGCCACTACCAGTTCTTAAAGAACTGGTAACCCCATCACCTAGAGGCCACGCCCGATAGCCATGCAATAACAGCAACGGGTAAAAATAGGGATCTTTTCACCATAGGGTCCCAAGCCTGAAGAATGGGGTCTCTTTGCCTCAGGATCCCAAGCCTGATAAATGGGGTCTCTTTGCCACCGGATCCCAAGCCTGAAAAAGGTGGTCTCTTCGCCACAGGGTCCCAAGCCTGAAAAATGGGGTCTCTTTGCAACAGGGTCCCAAGCCTAAAAAAAGGGGTTTCTTTGCCTCAGGATCCCAAGCCTGAAAAATGGGGATTCTTTGCCACAGGATCCCAAGCCTGAAAAATGGGGTTTCTTAGCCAAAGGTTCCCAAGCCTGAAATTGGTTTTCTTTTCTGCAGGATTCCAAGCCTGAAATGGGGTTTCTTTGTCACAGGTTCCCAAGCCTGAAGTTAGGCTGTAAGCTTACCTTGTTAAAGGCTAAAAGATAAACTTTCTAACTTACAACATAAAATAAATTTTGCGTTGGTCCATGGTAGCTGTGCCACTACCAGTTCTTAAAGAACTGGTAACCCCATCACCTAGAGGCCACGCCCGATAGCCATGCAATAACAGCCACGGGTAAAAATTTGGATTTTTTTCGCCATAGGGTCCCAAGCCTGAAAAATGGGGTCTCTTCACCTTAGGATCCCAAGCCTGCTAAATGGGGTATCTTTGCCACCGGATCCCAAGCCTGAAAAAGGGGGTCTCTTCACCACAGGGTCCCAAGCCTGAAAAATGGGGTCTCTTTGCTACAGGGTCCCAAGCCTAAAAAATGGGATTACTTTGCCACAGGATCCCAAGCCTGAAAAATGGGGTTTCTTTGCCACAGGATCCCAATCCTGAAAAATGGGGTCTCTTTGCCACAGGGTTCATACCTGAAAAAATGGAGTCTCTTTGCCACAGGATCCCAAGCCTGAAAAATGGGGTTTCTTTGCCACAGGGTCCCAAGCCTGAAAATTTTGGTTTCTTTGCCCAGGATCCCAAGCCTTAAAAACGGGGTCTCTTTGCCACAGGATCTCAAGCCTGAAAAATGGGTTTCTTTGCCAAAGGTTCCCAATCCTGAAATTGGTTTTCTTTGCTGCAGGATCCCAAGCCTGAAATGGGGTTTCTTTGTCACAGGTTCCCAAGCCTGAAGTTAGGCTGTAAGCTTACCTTGTTAAAGACTAAAAGATAACTTTCTAACTTACAACATAAAAATAATTTTGCGTTGGTCCATGGTGGCTGTGCCACTACCAGTTCTTAAAGAACTGGTAACCCCATCGCCTAGAGGCCACGCCCGATAGCCATGCAATAACAGCCATGGGTAAAAATTGGGATCTTTTCGCCATAGGGTCCCAAGCCTGATAAATGGGGTCTCCTTGCCACAGGATCCCAAGCCTGAAATTGGTTTTCTTTTCTGCAGGATCCCAAGCCTGAAATGGGGTTTCTTTGTCACAGGTTCCCAAGCCTGAAGTTAGGCTGTAAGCTTACCTTGTTAAAGGCTAAAAGATAAACTTTCTAACTTACAACATAAAATTAATTTTGCGTTGGTCCATGGTGGCTGTGCCACTACCAGTTCTTAAAGAACTGGTAACCCCATCGCCTAGAGGCCACACCCGATAGCCATGCAATAACAGCCACGGGTAAAAATTGGGATCTTTTCGCCATAGGGTCCCAAGCCTGAAAAATGGGGTCTCTTTGCCTCAGGATCCCAAGCCTGAAAAATGGGGTTACTATGCCACAGGATCCCAAGCCTGAAAAATGGTCTTTCTTTGCCACAGGATCCCAAGCCTGAAAAATGGGGTCTCTTTGCTACAGGATCCCAAGCCTGAAAAATTAGGTTTCTTTGCCACAGGATCCCAAGCCTGAAATGGGTTTTTTTTTGTCACAGGTTCCAAAGCCTGAAGTTAGGCTGTAAGCTTTCCTTGTTAAAGGCTAAAAGATAAACTTTCTAACTTACAACATAAAATTAATTTTGCGTTGGTCCATGGTAGCTGTGCCACTACCAGTTCTTAAAGAACTGGTAACCCCATCACCTAGAGGCCACGCCCGATAGCCATGCAATAACAGCAACGGGTAAAAATAGGGATCTTTTCACCATAGGGTCCCAAGCCTGAAGAATGGGGTCTCTTTGCCTCAGGATCCCAAGCCTGATAAATGGGGTCTCTTTGCCACCGGATCCCAAGCCTGAAAAAGGTGGTCTCTTCGCCACAGGGTCCCAAGCCTGAAAAATGGGGTCTCTTTGCAACAGGGTCCCAAGCCTAAAAAAAGGGGTTTCTTTGCCTCAGGATCCCAAGCCTGAAAAATGTGGATTCTTTGCCACAGGATCCCAAGCCTGAAAAATGGGGTTTCTTAGCCAAAGGTTCCCAAGCCTGAAATTGGTTTTCTTTTCTGCAGGATTCCAAGCCTGAAATGGGGTTTCTTTGTCACAGGTTCCCAAGCCTGAAGTTAGGCTGTAAGCTTACCTTGTTAAAGGCTAAAAGATAAACTTTCTAACTTACAACATAAAATAAATTTTGCGTTGGTCCATGGTAGCTGTGCCACTACCAGTTCTTAAAGAACTGGTAACCCCATTACCTAGAGGCCACGCCCGATAGCCATGCAATAACAGCCACGGGTAAAAATTTGGATTTTTTTCGCCATAGGGTCCCAAGCCTGAAAAATGGGGTCTCTTCACCTCAGGATCCCAAGCCTGCTAAATGGGGTATCTTTGCCACCGGATCCCAAGCCTGAAAAAGGGGGTCTCTTCACCACAGGGTCCCAAGCCTGAAAAATGGGGTCTCTTTGCTACAGGGTCCCAAGCCTAAAAAATGGGATTACTTTGCCACAGGATCCCAAGCCTGAAAAATGGGGTTTCTTTGCCACAGGATCCCAATCCTGAAAAATGGGGTCTCTTTGCCACAGGATCCCAAGCCTGAAAAATGGGGTTTCTTTGCCACAGGGTCCCAAGCCTGAAAAATGGGGTTTCTTTGCCCAGGATCCCAAGCCTTAAAAACGGGGTCTCTTTGCCACAGGATCTCACGCCTGAAAAATGGGTTTCTTTGCCAAAGGTTCCCAATCCTGAAATTGGTTTTCTTTGCTGCAGGATCCCAAGCCTGAAATGGGGTTTCTTTGTCACAGGTTCCCAAGCCTGAAGTTAGGCTGTAAGCTTACCTTGTTAAAGACTAAAAGATAACTTTCTAACTTACAACATAAAAATAATTTTGCGTTGGTCCATGGTGGCTGTGCCACTACCAGTTCTTAAAGAACTGGTAACTCCATCGCCTAGAGGCCACGCCCGATAGCATGCAATAACAGCCACGGGTAAAAATTGAGATCTTTTCGCCATAGGGTCCCAAGCCTGAAAAATGGGGTCTCTTTGCCTCAGGATCCCAAGCCTGATAAATGGGGTCTCTTTGCCACAGGATCCCAAGCCTGAAAAAGGGGGTCTCTTTGCCACCGGATCCCAAGCCTGAAAAAGAGGGTATCTTTGCCACAGGATCCCAAGCCTGAAAAATGGTGTTTCTTTGCCACAGGATCCCAAGCCTGAAAAATGGGGTTACTTTGCCACAGGATCCTAAGCCTGAAAAATGGGGTTTCTTTGCCACAGGATCCCAAGCCTGAAAAATGGGGTCTCTTTGCTACAGGATTACAAGCCTGAAAAATGAGGTTTCTTTGCCGCAGGATCCCAAGCCTGAAAAATGGGGTTTCTTTGCCACAGGATCCCAAGCCTGTAAAATGGAGTTTCTTTGCCACAGGGTCCCAAGCCTGAAATGGGGTTTCTTTGTCACAGGTTCCCAAACGTGAAGTTAAGCTGAAAGCTTACCTTGTTAAAGGTTAAAAGATAAACTTTCTAACTTACAACATAAAATTAATTTTGCATTGGTCCATGGTTGCTGTGCCACTACCAGTTCTTAAAGAACTGGTAACCCCATCGCCTAGTGGCCACGCACAATAGCCATGCAATAACAGCCACTGGTAAAAATTGGGATCTTTTCGCCATAGGGTCCCAAGCCTGAAAAATGGGGTTTCTCTGCCTCAGGATCCCAAGCCTGAAAAATGGGGTCTCTTTGCCACAGGATCCTAAGCCTGAAAAATGGGGTTTTTTTGCCACAGGATCCCAAGCCTGAAAAAAGGGGTTTCTTTGCCACAGGATCCAAAGCCTGAAAAATGGGGTTACTTTGCCACAGGATCCCAAGCCTGAAAAATGGGGTTACTTTGCCACAGGATCCTAAGCCTGAAAAATGGGGTTTCTTTGCCACAGGATCCCAAGCCTGAAAAATGGGGTCTCTTTGCTACAGGATTACAAGCCTGAAAAATGAGGTTTCTTTGCCGCAGGATCCCAAGCCTGAAAAATTGGGTTTCTTTGCCACAGGATCCCAAGCCTGAAAAATTGAGTTTCTTTGCCACAGGGACCCAAGCCTGAAATGGGGTTTCTTTGTCACAGGTTCCCAAACGTGAAGTTAAGCTGAAAGCTTACCTTGTTAAAGGCTAAAAGATAAACTTTCTAACTTACAACATAAAATTAATTTTGCGTTGGTCCATGGTTGCTGTGCCACTACCAGTTCTTAAAGAACTGGTAACCCCATCGCCTAGAGGCCACGCCCGATAGCCATGCAATAACAGCCACTGGTAAAAATTGGGATCTTTTCGCCATAGGGTCCCAAGCCTGAAAAATGGGGTCTCTTTGCCTCAGGATCCCAAGCCTGAAAAATGGGGTCTCTTTGCCACAGGATCCTAAGCCTGAAAAATGGGGTTTCTTTGCCACAGGATCCCAAGCCTGAAAAAAGGGGTTTCTTTGCCACAGGATCCAAAGCCTGAAAAATGGGGTTTCTTTGCCATAGGATCCCAAGCCTGAAAAATGGGGTTACTTTGCCACAGGGTCCCATGCCTGAAAAATTGGGTTTCTTTGCCACATGATCCAAAGCCTGAAAAATGAGGATTCTTTGCCACAGGATCCCAAGCCTGAAAAATGGGGTTTCTTAGCCAAAGGTTCCCAAGCCTGAAATTGGTTTTCTTTTCTGCAGGATCCCAAGCCTGAATTGGGGTTTCTTTGTCACAGGTTCCCAAGCATGAAGTTAGGCTGTAAGCTTACCTTGTTAAAGGCTAAAAGATAAACTTTCTAACTTACAACATAAAATTAATTTTGCGTTGGTCCATGGTGGCTGTGCCACAACCAGTTCTTAAAGAACTGGTAACCCCATCGCCTAGAGGCCACACCCGATAGCCATGCAATAACAGCCACGGGTAAAAAATGGGATCGTTTCGCCATAGGGTCCCAAGCCTGAAAAATGGTGATTCTTTGCCTCAGGATCCCGAGCCTGAAAAATGGGGTTACTTTGCCACAGGATCCCAAGCCTGAAAAATGGGGTCTCTTTGCCACAGGGTCCATACCTGAAAAAATGGGGTCTCTTTGCCACAGGATCCCAAGCCTGAAAAATGGGGTTTCTTTGCCACAGGATCCCAAGCCTGAAAAATGGGGTTTCTTTGCCACAGGATCCCAAGCCTTAAAAACGGGGTCTCTTTGCCACAGGATCCCAAGCCTGAAAAATGGGTTTCTTAGCCAAAGGTTCCCAAGCCTGAAATTGGTTTTCTTTTCTGCAGGATCCCAAGCCTGAATTGGGGTTTCTTTGTCACAGGTTCCCAAGCATGAAGTTAGGCTGTAAGCTTACCTTGTTAAAGGCTAAAAGATAAACTTTCTAACTTACAACATAACATTAATTTTGCGTTGGTCCATGGTGGCTGTGCCACTACCAGTTCTTAAAGAACTGGTAACCCCATCGCCTAGAGGCTACACCCGATAGCCATGCAATAACAGCCACGGGTAAAAAATGGGATCGTTTCGCCATAGGGTCCCAAGCCTGAAAAATGGTGATTCTTTGCCTCAGGATCCCAAGCCTGAAAAATGGGGTTACTTTGCCACAGGATCCCAAGCCTGAAAAATGGTCTTTCTTTGCCACAGGATCCCAAGCCTGAAAAATGGGGTCTCTTTGCCACAGGATCCCAAGCCTGAAATGGGTTTTTTTTGTCACAGGTTCCCAAGCCTGAAGTTAGGCTGTAAGCTTACATTGTTAAAGACTAAAAGATAAACTTTCTAACTTACAACATAAAATTAATTTTGCCTTGGTCCATGGTAGCTGTGGCACTACCAGTTCTTAAAGAACTGGTAACCCCATCACCTAGAGGCCACGCCCGATAGCCATGCAATAACATCCACGGGTAAAAATTTGGATCTTTTCGCCATAGGGTCCCAAGCCTGAAGAATGGTGTCTCTTTGCCTCAGGATCCCAAGCCTAATAAATGGGGTCTATTTGCCACCGGATCCCAACCTGAAAAAGGTGGTCTCTTCGCCACAGGGTCCCAAGCCTGAAAAATGGGGTCTCTTTGCCACAGGGTCCCAAGCCTAAAAAATGGGGTTTCTTTGTCTCAGGATCCCAAGCCTGAAAAATGGGGTTTATTTGCCACAGGATCCCAAGCCTGAAAAATGGGGTCTCTTTGCTACAGGACCCCAAGCCTGAAAAATGAGGTTTCTTTGCCACAGGATACCAAGCCTGAAAAATGGGGTTTCTTTGCTACAGGATCCCAAGCATGAAAAATGGGGTTACTTTGCCAAAGGATCCCAAGCCTGAAAAAATGGGGTCTCTTTGCCTCAGGATCCCAAGCCTGATAAATGGGGTCTCTTTGCCACAGGATCCCAAGCCTGAAAAAGGGGGTTTCTTTGCCACAGGATCCCAAGCCTGAAAAATGGAGTTTCTTTGCCACAGGGTCCCAAGCCTGAAAAATGGGGATTCTTTGCCACAGGATCCCAAGCCTGAAAAATGGGGTCTCTTTGCCACAGGGTGCATACCTAAAAAAATGGGGTCTCTTTGCCACAGGATCCCAATCCTAAAAAATGGGGTTTCTTTGCCACAGGATCCCAATCCTAAAAAATGGGGTCTCTTTGCCACAGGATCCCAGGCCTGAAAAATGGGGTTTCTTTGCCAAAAGTTCCCAAGCCTGAAATTGGTTTTCTTTGTTGCAGGATCCCAAGCCTGAAATGAGGTTTCTTTGTCACAGGTTCCCAAGCCTGAAGTTAGGCTGTAAGCTTACCTTGTTAAAGGCTAAAAGATAACTTTCTAACTTACAACATAAAATTAATTTTGCGTTGGTCCATGGTGGCTGTGCCACTACCAGTTCTAAAAGAACTGGTAACCCCATCACCTAGAGGCCACGCCCGATAGCCATGCAATAACAGCCACGGGTAAAAATTGGGATCTTTTAGCCTTAGGGTCCCAAGCCTGAAAAATGGGGTCTCTTTGCATCAGGATCCCAAGCCTGCTAAATGGGGTATCTTTGCCACCGGATACCAAGCCTGAAAAAGGGGGTCTCTTCACCACAGGGTCCCAAGCCTGAAAAATGGGGTCTCTTTGCCTCAGGATCCCAAGCCTGAAAAATGGGGTCTCTTTGCCACAGGATCCTAAGCCTGAAAAATGGGGTTTCTTTGCCACAGGATCCCAAGCCTGAAAAAAGGGGTTTCTTTGCCACAGGATCCAAAGCCTGAAAAATGGGGTTTCTTTGCCATAGGATCCCAAGCCTGAAAAATGGGGTTACTTTGCCACAGGGTCCCATGCCTGAAAAATTGGGTTTCTTTGCCACATGATCCAAAGCCTGAAAAATGAGGATTCTTTGCCACAGGATCCCAAGCCTGAAAAATGGGGTTTCTTAGCCAAAGGTTCCCAAGCCTGAAATTGGTTTTCTTTTCTGCAGGATCCCAAGCCTGAATTGGGGTTTCTTTGTCACAGGTTCCCAAGCATGAAGTTAGGCTGTAAGCTTACCTTGTTAAAGGCTAAAAGATAAACTTTCTAACTTACAACATAAAATTAATTTTGCGTTGGTCCATGGTGGCTGTGCCACAACCAGTTCTTAAAGAACTGGTAACCCCATCGCCTAGAGGCCACACCCGATAGCCATGCAATAACAGCCACGGGTAAAAAATGGGATCGTTTCGCCATAGGGTCCCAAGCCTGAAAAATGGTGATTCTTTGCCTCAGGATCCCGAGCCTGAAAAATGGGGTTACTTTGCCACAGGATCCCAAGCCTGAAAAATGGGGTCTCTTTGCCACAGGGTCCATACCTGAAAAAATGGGGTCTCTTTGCCACAGGATCCCAAGCCTGAAAAAAGGGGTTTCTTTGCCACAGGATCCCAAGCCTGAAAAATGGGGTTTCTTTGCCACAGGATCCCAAGCCTTAAAAACGGGGTCTCTTTGCCACAGGATCCCAAGCCTGAAAAATGGGTTTCTTAGCCAAAGGTTCCCAAGCCTGAAATTGGTTTTCTTTTCTGCAGGATCCCAAGCCTGAATTGGGGTTTCTTTGTCACAGGTTCCCAAGCATGAAGTTAGGCTGTAAGCTTACCTTGTTAAAGGCTAAAAGATAAACTTTCTAACTTACAACATAAAATTAATTTTGCGTTGGTCCATGGTGGCTGTGCCACTACCAGTTCTTAAAGAACTGGTAACCCCATCGCCTAGAGGCTACACCCGATAGCCATGCAATAACAGCCACGGGTAAAAAATGGGATCGTTTCGCCATAGGGTCCCAAGCCTGAAAAATGGTGATTCTTTGCCTCAGGATCCCAAGCCTGAAAAATGGGGTTACTTTGCCACAGGATCCCAAGCCTGAAAAATGGTCTTTCTTTGCCACAGGATCCCAAGCCTGAAAAATGGGGTCTCTTTGCCACAGGATCCCAAGCCTGAAATGGGTTTTTTTTGTCACAGGTTCCCAAGCCTGAAGTTAGGCTGTAAGCTTACATTGTTAAAGACTAAAAGATAAACTTTCTAACTTACAACATAAAATTAATTTTGCCTTGGTCCATGGTAGCTGTGGCACTACCAGTTCTTAAAGAACTGGTAACCCCATCACCTAGAGGCCACGCCCAATAGCCATGCAATAACATCCACGGGTAAAAATTTGGATCTTTTCGCCATAGGGTCCCAAGCCTGAAGAATGGTGTCTCTTTGCCTCAGGATCCCAAGCCTAATAAATGGGGTCTATTTGCCACCGGATCCCAACCTGAAAAAGGTGGTCTCTTCGCCACAGGGTCCCAAGCCTGAAAAATGGGGTCTCTTTGCCACAGGGTCCCAAGCCTAAAAAATGGGGTTTCTTTGTCTCAGGATCCCAAGCCTGAAAAATGGGGTTTATTTGCCACAGGATCCCAAGCCTGAAAAATGGGGTCTCTTTGCTACAGGACCCCAAGCCTGAAAAATGAGGTTTCTTTGCCACAGGATACCAAGCCTGAAAAATGGGGTTTCTTTGCTACAGGATCCCAAGCATGAAAAATGGGGTTACTTTGCCAAAGGATCCCAAGCCTGATAAATGGGGTCTCTTTGCCACAGGATCCCAAGCCTGAAAAAGGGGGTTTCTTTGCCACAGGATCCCAAGCCTGAAAAATGGAGTTTCTTTGCCACAGGGTCCCAAGCCTGAAAAATGGGGATTCTTTGCCACAGGATCCCAAGCCTGAAAAATGGGGTCTCTTTGCCACAGGGTGCATACCTAAAAAAATGGGGTCTCTTTGCCACAGGATCCCAATCCTAAAAAATGGGGTTTCTTTGCCACAGGATCCCAAGCCTTAAAAACGGGGTCTCTTTGCCACAGGATCCCAGGCCTGAAAAATGGGGTTTCTTTGCCAAAAGTTCCCAAGCCTGAAATTGGTTTTCTTTGTTGCAGGATCCCAAGCCTGAAATGAGGTTTCTTTGTCACAGGTTCCCAAGCCTGAAGTTAGGCTGTAAGCTTACCTTGTTAAAGGCTAAAAGATAACTTTCTAACTTACAACATAAAATTAATTTTGCGTTGGTCCATGGTGGCTGTGCCACTACCAGTTCTAAAAGAACTGGTAACCCCATCACCTAGAGGCCACGCCCGATAGCCATGCAATAACAGCCACGGGTAAAAATTGGGATCTTTTAGCCATAGGGTCCCAAGCCTGAAAAATGGGGTCTCTTTGCATCAGGATCCCAAGCCTGCTAAATGGGGTATCTTTGCCACCGGATACCAAGCCTGAAAAAGGGGGTCTCTTCACCACAGGGTCCCAAGCCTGAAAAATGGGGTCTCTTTGCTACAGGGTCCCAAGCCTAAAAAATGGGGTTACTTTGCCACAGGATCCCAAGCCTGAATAATGGGTTATCTTTGCCACAGGACCCCAAGCCTGAAAAATGGGGTCTCTTTGCCACAGGGTCCATACCTAAAAAAAAATGGGGTCTCTTTGTCACAGGATCCCAAGCCTAAAAAATGGGGTTTCTTTGCCACAGGGTCCCAAGCCTGAAAAATGGGGTTTCTTTGCAACAGGATCCCAAGCCTTAAAAACGGGGTCTCTTTGCCAAAGGTTCCCAAGCCTGAAATTGGTTTTCTTTGCTGCAGGATCCCAAGCCTGAAATGGGGTTTCTTTATCACAGGTTCCCAAGCCTGAAGTTAGGCTGTAAGCTTACCTTGTTAAAGACTAAAAGATAACTTTCTAACTTACAACATAAAAATAATTTTGCGCTGGTCCATGGTGGTTGTGCCACTACCAGTTCTTAAAGAACTGGTAACCCCATCGCCTAGAGGCCACGCCCGATAGCCATGCAATAACAGCAACGGGTTAAAATAGGGATCTTTTCACCATAGGGTCCCAAGCCTGAAGAATGGGGTCTCTTTGCCTCAGGATCCCAAGCCTGATAAATGGGGTCTCTTTGCCACCGGATCCCAAGCCTGAAAAAGGTGGTCTCTTCGCCACAGGGTCCCAAGCCTGAAAAATGGGGTCTCTTTGCAACAGGGTCCCAAGCCTAAAAAAAGGGGTTTCTTTGCCTCAGGATCCCAAGCCTGAAAAATGGGGATTCTTTGCCACAGGATCCCAATCCTGAAAAATGGGGTTTCTTAGCCAAAGGCTCCCAAGCCTGAAATTGGTTTTCTTTTCTGCAGGATTCCAAGCCTGAAATGGGGTTTCTTTGTCACAGGATCCCAAGCCTGAATAATGGGGTATCTTTGCCACAGGACTCCAAGCCTGAAAAATGGGGTCTCTTTGCCACAGGGTCCATACCTGAAAAAATGGGGTCTCTTTGCCACAGGATCCCAAGCCTAAAAAATGGGGTTTCTTTGCCACAGGGTCCCAAGCCTGAAAAATTGGGTTTCTTTGCCACAGGATCCCAAGCCTTAAAAACGGGGTCTCTTTGCCAAAGGTTCCCAAGCCTGAAATTGGTTTTCTTTGCTGCAGGATCCCAAGCCTGAAATGGGGTTTCTTTGTCACAGGTTCCCAAGCCTGAAGTTAGGCTGTAAGCTTACCTTGTTAAAGACTAAAAGATAACTTTCTAACTTACAACATAAAAATAATTTTGCGTTGGTCCATGGTGGTTGTGCCACTACCAGTTCTTGAAGAACTGGTAACCCCATCGCCTAGAGGCCACGCCCGATAGCCATGCAATAACAGCCATGGGTAAAAATTGGGATCTTTTCGCCATAGGGTCCCAAGCCTGATAAATGGGGTCTCCTTGCCACAGGATCCCAAGCCTGAAATTGGTTTTCTTTTCTGCAGGATCCCAAGCCTGAAATGGGGTTTCTTTGTCACAGGTTCCCAAGCCTGAAGTTAGGCTGTAAGCTTACCTTGTTAAAGGCTAAAAGATAAACTTTCTAACTTACAACATAAAATTAATTTTGCGTTGGTCCATGGTGGCTGTGCCACTACCAGTTCTTAAAGAACTGGTAACCCCATCGCCTAGAGGCCACACCCGATAGCCATGCAATAACAGCCACGGGTAAAAATTGGGATCTTTTCGCCATAGGGTCCCAAGCCTGAAAAATGGGGTCTCTTTGCCTCAGGATCCCAAGCCTGAAAAATGGGGTTACTATGCCACAGGATCCCAAGCCTGAAAAATGGTCTTTCTTTGCCACAGGATCCCAAGCCTGAAAAATGGGGTCTCTTTGCTACAGGATCCCAAGCCTGAAAAATTAGGTTTCTTTGCCACAGGATCCCAAGCCTGAAATGGGGGTTTTTTTGTCACAGGTTCCCAAGCCTGAAGTTAGGCTGTAAGCTTTCCTTGTTAAAGGCTAAAAGATAAACTTTCTAACTTACAACATAAAATTAATTTTGCGTTGGTCCATGGTAGCTGTGCCACTACCAGTTCTTAAAGAACTGGTAACCCCATCACCTAGAGGCCACGCCCGATAGCCATGCAATAACAGCAACGGGTAAAAATAGGGATCTTTTCACCATAGGGTCCCAAGCCTGAAGAATGGGGTCTCTTTGCCTCAGGATCCCAAGCCTGATAAATGGGGTCTCTTTGCCACCGGATCCCAAGCCTGAAAAAGGTGGTCTCTTCGCCACAGGGTCCCAAGCCTGAAAAATGTGGTCTCTTTGCAACAGGGTCCCAAGCCTAAAAAAAGGGGTTTCTTTGCCTCAGGATCCCAAGCCTGAAAAATGGGGATTCTTTGCCACAGGATCCCAATCCTGAAAAATGGGGTTTCTTAGCCAAAGGTTCCCAAGCCTGAAATTGGTTTTCTTTTCTGCAGGATTCCAAGCCTGAAATGGGGTTTCTTTGTCACAGGTTCCCAAGCCTGAAGTTAGGCTGTAAGCTTACCTTGTTAAAGGCTAAAAGATAAACTTTCTAACTTACAACATAAAATAAATTTTGCGTTGGTCCATGGTAGCTGTGCCACTACCAGTTCTTAAAGAACTGGTAACCCCATCACCTAGAGGCCACGCCCGATAGCATGCAATAACAGCTACGGGTAAAAATTGGGATTTTTTTCGCCATAGGGTCCCAAGCTTGAAAAATGGGGTCTCTTCGCCTCAGGATCCCAAGCCTGCTAAATGGGGTATCTTTGCCACCGGATCCCAAGCCTGAAAAAGGGATTCTCTTCACCACAGGGTCCCAAGCCTGAAAAATGGGGTCTCTTTGCTACAGGGTCCCAAGCCTAAAAAATGGGATTACTTTGCCACAGGATCCCAAGCCTGAAAAATGGGGTCTCTTTGCCACAGGGTTCATACCTGAAAAAATGGAGTCTCTTTGCCACAGGATCCCAAGCCTGAAAAATGGGGTTTCTTTGCCACAGGGTCCCAAGCCTGAAAAATGGGGTTTCTTTGCCCAGGATCCCAAGCCTTAAAAGCGGGGTCTCTTTGCCACAGGATCTCAAGCCTGAAAAATGGGTTTCTTTGCCAAAGGTTCCCAATCCTGAAATTGGTTTTCTTTGCTGCAGGATCCCAAACCTGAAATGGGGTTTCTTTGTCACAGGTTCCCAAGCCTCAAGTTAGGCTGTAAGCTTACCTTGTTAAAGACTAAAAGATAACTTTCTAACTTACAACATAAAAATAATTTTGCGTTGGTCCATGGTGGCTGTGCCACTACCAGTTCTTAAAGAACTGGTAACCCCATCGCCTAGAGGCCACGCCCGATAGCATGCAATAACAGCCACGGGTAAAAATTGAGATCTTTTCGCCATAGGGTCCCAAGCCTGAAAAATGGGGTCTCTTTGCCTCAGGATCCCAAGCCTGATAAATGGGGTCTCTTTGCCACAGGATCCCAAGCCTGAAAAAGGGGGTCTCTTTGCCACCGGATCCCAAGCCTGAAAAAGAGGGTTTCTTTGCCACAGGATCCCAAGACTGAAAAATGGGGTTTCTTTGCCACAGGATCCCAAGCCTTAAAAATGGGGTCTCTTTGCCACAGGATCCCAGGCCTGAAAAATGGGGTTTCTTTGCCAAAGGTTCCCAAGCCTGAAATTGGTTTTCTTTGTTGCAGGATCCCAAGCCTGAAATTAGGTTTCTTTGTCACAGGTTCCCAAGCCTGAAGTTAGGCTGTAAGCTTACCTTGTTAAAGGCTAAAAGATAACTTTCTAACTTGCAACATAAAATTAATTTTGCGTTGGTCCATGGTGGCTGTGCCACTACCAGTTCTAAAAGAACTGGTAACCCCATCACCTAGAGGCCACGCCCGATAGCCATGCAATAACAGCCACGGGTAAAAATTGGGATCTTTTCGCCATAGGGTCCCAAGCCTGAAAAATGGTGTTTCTTTGCCACAGGATCCCAAGCCTGAAAAATGGGGTTACTTTGCCACAGGATCCTAAGCCTGAAAAATGGGGTTTCTTTGCCACAGGATCCCAAGCCTGAAAAATGGGGTCTCTTTGCTACAGGATTACAATCCTGAAAAATGAGGTTTCTTTGCCGCAGGATCCCAAGCCTGAAAAATTGGGTTTCTTTGCCACAGGATCCCAAGACTGAAAAATGGAGTTTCTTTGCCACAGGGTCCCAAGCCTGAAATGGGGTTTCTTTGTCACAGGTTCCCAAACGTGAAGTTAAGCTGAAAGCTTACCTTGTTAAAGGCTAAAAGATAAACTTTCTAACTTACAACATAAAATTAATTTTGCGTTGGTCCATGGTGGCTGTGCCACTACCAGTTCTTAAAGAACTGGTAACCCCATCGCCTAGTGGCCACGCCCAATAGCCATGCAATAACAGCCACTGGTAAAAATTGGGATCTTTTCGCCATAGGGTCCCAAGCCTGAAAAATGGGGTCTCTCTGCCTCAGGATCCCAAGCCTGAAAAATGGGGTCTCTTTGCCACAGGATCCTAAGCCTGAAAAATGTTTTTTTTTTGCCACAGGATCCCAAGCCTGAAAAAAGGGGTTTCTTTGCCACAGGATCCAAAGCCTGAAAAATGGGGTTACTTTGCCACAGGATCCCAAGCCTGAAAAATGGGGTTACTTTGCCACAGGATCCTAAGCCTGAAAAATGGGGTTTCTTTGCCACAGGATCCCAAGCCTGAAAAATGGGGTCTCTTTGCTACAGGATTACAAGCCTGAAAAATGAGGTTTCTTTGCCGCAGGATCCCAAGCCTGAAAAATGGGGTTTCTTTGCCACAGGATCCCAAGCCTGAAAAATGGAGTTTCTTTGCCACAGGGTCCCAAGCCTGAAATGGGGTTTCTTTGTCACAGGTTCCCAAACGTGAAGTTAAGCTGAAAGCTTACCTTGTTAAAGGCTAAAAGATAAACTTTCTAACTTACAACATAAAATTAATTTTGCGTTGGTCCATGGTGGCTGTGCCACTACCAGTTCTAAAAGAACTGGTAACCCCATCGCCTAGAGGCCACGCCCGATAGCCATGCAATAACAGCCACTGGTAAAAATTGGGATCTTTTCGCCATAGGGTCCCAAGCCTGAAAAATGGGGTCTCTTTGCCTCAGGATCCCAAGCCTGAAAAATGGGGTCTCTTTGTCACAGGATCCTAAGCCTGAAAAATGGGGTTTCTTTGCCACAGGATCCCAAGCCTGAAAAAAGGGGTTTCTTTGCCACAGGATCCAAAGCCTGAAAAATGGGGTTTCTTTGCCATAGGATCCCAAGCCTGAAAAATGGGGTTTCTTTGCCACAGGGTCCCAAGCCTGAAAAATTGGGTTTCTTTGCCACATGATCCAAAGCCTGAAAAATGGGGATTCTTAGCCAAAGGTTCCCAAGCCTGAAATTGGTTTTCTTTTCTGCAGGATCCCAAGCCTGAATTGGGGTTTCTTTGTCACAGGTTCCCAAGCATGAAGTTAGGCTGTAAGCTTACCTTGTTAAAGGCTAAAAGATAAACTTTCTAACTTACAACATAAAATTAATTTTGCGTTGGTCCATGGTGGCTGTGCCACTACCAGTTCTTAAAGAACTGGTAACCCCATCGCCTAGAGGCCACACCCGATAGCCATGCAATAACAGCCACGGGTAAAAAATGGGATCGTTTCGCCATAGGGTCCCAAGCCTGAAAAATGGTGATTCTTTGCCTCAGGATCCCGAGCCTGAAAAATGGGGTTACTTTGCCACAGGATCCCAAGCCTGAAAAATGGGGTCTCTTTGCCACAGGGTCCATACCTGAAAAAATGGGGTCTCTTTGCCACAGGATCCCAAGCCTGAAAAATGGGGTTTCTTTGCCACAGGGTCCCAAGCCTGAAAAATGGGGTTTCTTTGCCACAGGATCCCAAACCTTAAAAATGGGGTCTCTTTGCCACAGGATCCCAAGCCTGAAAAATGGGGTTTCTTAGCCAAAGGTTCCCAAGCCTGAAATTGGTTTTCTTTTCTGCAGGATCCCAAGCCTGAATTGGGGTTTCTTTGTCACAGGTTCCCAAGCATGAAGTTAGGCTGTAAGCTGACCTTGTTAAAGGCTAAAAGATAAACTTTCTAACTTTCAACATAAAATTAATTTTGCGTTGGTCCATGGTGGCTGTGCCACTACCAGTTCTTAAAGAACTGGTAACCCCATCGCCTAGAGGCCACACCCGATAGCCATGCAATAACAGCCACGGGTAAAAAATGGGATCGTTTCGCCATAGGGTCCCAAGCCTGAAAAATGGTGATTCTTTGCCTCAGGATCCCAAGCCTGAAAAATGGGGTTACTTTGCCACAGGATCCCAAGCCTGAAAAATGGTCTTTCTTTGCCACAGGATCCCAAGCCTGAAAAATGGGGTCTCTTTGCCACAGGATCCCAAGCCTGAAATGGGGTTTTTTTGTCACAGGTTCCCAAGCCTGAAGTTAGGCTGTAAACTTACATTGTTAAAGACTAGAAGATAAACTTTCTAACTTACAACATAAAATTAATTTTGCCTTGGTCCATGGTAGCTGTGCCACTACCAGTTCTTAAAGAACTGGTAACCCCATCACCTAGAGGCCACGCCCGATAACCATGCAATAACATCCACGGGTAAAAATTGGGATCTTTTCGCCATAGGGTCCCAAGCCTGAAGAATGGGGTCTCTTTGCCACAGGGTCCCAAGCCTAAAAAATGGGGTTTCTTTGCCTCAGGATCCCAAGCCTGAAAAATGGGGTTTATTTGCCACAGGATCCCAAGCCTGAAAAATGGGGTCTCTTTGCTACAGGACCCCAAGCCTGAAAAATGAGGTTTCTTTGCCACAGGATACCAAGCCTGAAAAATGGGGTTTCTTTGCTACAGGATCCCAAGCATGAAAAATGGGGTTACTTTGCCAAAGGATCCCAAGCCTGAAAAAATGGGGTCTCTTTGCCTCAGGATCCCAAGCCTGATAAATGGGGTCTCTTTGCCACAGGATCCCAAGCCTGAAAAAGGGGGTTTCTTTGCCACAGGATCCCAAGCCTGAAAAATGGGGATTCTTTGCCACAGGAACCCAAGCCTGAAAAATGGGGTCTCTTTGCCACAGGGTGCATACCTAAAAAAAATGGGGTCTCTTTGCCACAGGATCCCAATCCTAAAAAATGGGGTTTCTTTGCCACAGGATCCCAAGCCTTAAAAATGGGGTCTCTTTGCCACAGGATCCCAGGCCTGAAAAATGGGGTTTCTTTGCCAAAGGTTCCCAAGCCTGAAATTGGTTTTCTTTGTTGCAGGATCCCAAGCCTGAAATTAGGTTTCTTTGTCACAGGTTCCCAAGCCTGAAGTTAGGCTGTAAGCTTACCTTGTTAAAGGCTAAAAGATAACTTTCTAACTTGCAACATAAAATTAATTTTGCGTTGGTCCATGGTGGCTGTGCCACTACCAGTTCTAAAAGAACTGGTAACCCCATCACCTAGAGGCCACGCCCGATAGCCATGCAATAACAGCCACGGGTAAAAATTGGGATCTTTTCGCCATAGGGTCCCAAGCCTGAAGAATGGGGTCTCTTTGCCACAGGGACCCAAGCCTAAAAAATGGGGTTTCTTTTCCTCAGGATCCCAAGCCTGAAAAATGGGGTTTATTTGCCACAGGATCCCAAGCCTGAAAAATGGGGTCTCTTTGCTACAGGACCCCAAGCCTGAAAAATGATGTTTCTTTGCCACAGGATACCAAGCCTGAAAAATGGGGTTTCTTTGCTACAGGATCCCAAGCATGAAAAATGGGGTTACTTTGCCAAAGGATCCCAAGCCTGAAAAAATGGGGTCTCTTTGCCTCAGGATCCCAAGCCTGATAAATGGGGTCTCTTTGCCACAGGATCCCAAGCCTGAAAAAGGGGGTTTCTTTGCCACAGGATCCCAAGCCTGAAAAATGGAGTTTCTTTGCCACAGGGTCCCAAGCCTGAAAAATGGGGATTCTTTGCCACAGGATCCCAAGCCTGAAAAATGGGGTCTCTTTGCCACAGGGTGCATACCTAAAAAAAATGGGGTCTCTTTGCCACAGGATCCCAATCCTAAAAAATGGGGTTTCTTTGCCACAGGATCCCAAGCCTTAAAAACGGGGTCTCTTTGCCACAGGATCCCAGGCCTGAAAAATGGGGTTTCTTTGCCAAAGGTTCCCAAGCCTGAAATTGGTTTTCTTTGTTGCAGGATCCCAAGCCTGAAATGAGGTTTCTTTGTCACAGGTTCCCAAGCCTGAAGTTAGGCTGTAAGCTTACCTTGTTAAAGGCTAAAAGATAACTTTCTAACTTACAACATAAAATTAATTTTGCGTTGGTCCATGGTGGCTGTGCCACTACCAGTTCTAAAAGAACTGGTAACCCCATCACCTAGAGGCCACGCCCGATAGCCATGCAATAACAGCCACGGGTAAAAATTGGGATCTTTTAGCCTTAGGGTCCCAAGCCTGAAAAATGGGGTCTCTTTGCATCAGGATCCCAAGCCTGCTAAATGGGGTATCCTTGCCACCGAATACCAAGCCTGAAAAAGGGGGTCTCTTCACCACAGGGTCCCAAGCCTGAAAAATGGGGTCTCTTTGCTACAGGGTCCCAAGCCTAAAAAATGGGGTTACTTTGCCACAGGATCCCAAGCCTGAATAATGGGTTATCTTTGCCACAGGACCCCAAGCCTGAAAAATGGGGTCTCTTTGCCACAGGGTCCATACCTAAAAAAAAATGGGGTCTCTTTGTCACAGGATCCCAAGCCTAAAAAATGGGGTTTCTTTGCCACAGGGTCCCAAGCCTGAAAAATGGGGTTTCTTTGCCACAGGATCCCAAGCCTTAAAAACGGGGTCTCTTTGCCAAAGGTTCCCAAGCCTGAAATTGGTTTTCTTTGCTGCAGGATCCCAAGCCTGAAATGGGGTTTCTTTGTCACAGGTTCCCAAGCCTGAAGTTAGGCTGTAAGCTTACCTTGTTAAAGACTAAAAGATAACTTTCTAACTTACAACATAAAAATAATTTTGCGTTGGTCCATGGTGGTTGTGCCACTACCAGTTCTTAAAGAACTGGTAACCCCATCGCCTAGAGGCCACGCCCGATAGCCATGCAATAACAGCCATGGGTAAAAATTGGGATCTTTTCGCCATAGGGTCCCAAGCCTGAAGAATGGGGTCTCTTTGCCTCAGGATCCCAAGCCTGATAAATGGGGTATCCTTGCCACAGGATCCCAAGCCTGAAATTGGTTTTCTTTTCTGCAGGATCCCAAGCCTGAAATGGGGTTTCTTTGTCACAGGTTCCCAAGCCTGAAGTTAGGCTGTAAGCTTACCTTGTTAAAGGCTAAAAGATAAACTTTCTAACTTACAACATAAAATTAATTTTGCGTTGGTCCATGGTGGCTGTGCCACTACCAGTTCTTAAAGAACTGGTAACCCCATCGCCTAGAGGCCACACCCGATAGCCATGCAATAACAGCCACGGGTAAAAATTGGGATCTTTTCGCCATAGGGTTCCAAGCCTGAAAAATGGGGTCTCTTTGCCTCAGGATCCCAAGCCTGAAAAATGGGGTTACTTTGCCACAGGATCCCAAGCCTGAAAAATGGTCTTTCTTTGCCACAGGATCCCAAGCCTGAAAAATGGGGTCTCTTTGCTACACGATCCCAAGCCTGTAAAATGAGGTTTCTTTGCCACAGGATCCCAAGCCTGAAAAATGGGGTTTCTTTGCCACTGGGTCCCAAGCCTGAAAAATGGGGTTACTTTGCCACAGGATCCCAAGCCTGAAAAATGGTCTTTCTTTGCCACAGGATCCCAAGCCTGAAAAATGGGGTCTCTTTGCTACAGGATCCCAAGCCTGAAAAATGAGGTTTCCTTGCCACAGGTTCCCAAGCCTGAAATTGGTTTTCTTTGCTGCAGGATCCCAAGCCTGAAATGGGGTTTCTTTGTCACAGGTTCCCAAGCCTGAAGTTAGGCTGTAAGCTTACCTTGATAAAGGCTAAAAGATAAACTTTCTAACTTACAACATAAAATTAATTTTGCGTTGGTCCATGGTAGCTGTGCCACTACCAGTTCTAAAAGAACTGGTAACCCCATCACCTAGAGGCCACGCCCGATAGCCATGCAATAACAGCCACGGGTAAAAATTGGGATCTTTTAGCCTTAGGGTCCCAAGCCTAAAAAATGGGGTCTCTTTGCATCAGGATCCCACGCCTGCTAAATCGGGTATCTTTGCCACCGGATACCAAGCCTGAAAAAGGGGGTCTCTTCACCACAGGGTCCCAAGCCTGAAAAATGGGGTCTCTTTGCTACAGGGTCCCAAGCCTAAAAAATGGGGTTACTTTGCCACAGGATCCCAAGCCTGAATAATGGGGTATCTTTGCCACAGGACCCCAAGCCTGAAAAATGGGGTCTCTATGCCACAGGGTCCATACCTGAAAAAATGGGGTCTCTTTGCCACAGGATCCCAAGCCTAAAAAATGGGGTTTCTTCGCCACAGGGTCCCAAGCCTGAAAAATTGGGTTTCTTTGCCACAGGATCCCAAGCCTTAAAAACGGGGTCTCTTTGCCAAAGGTTCCCAAGCCTGAAATTGGTTTTCTTTGCTGCAGGATCCCAAGCCTGAAGAATGGGGTCTCTTTGCCTCAGGATCCCAAGCCTGATAAATGGGGTCTCCTTGCCACAGGATCCCAAGCCTGAAATTGGTTTTATTTTCTGCAGGATCCCAAGCCTGAAATGGGGTTTCTTTGTCACAGGTTCCCAAGCCTGAAGTTAGGCTGTAAGCTTACCTTGTTAAAGGCTAAAAGATAAACTTTCTAACTTACAACATAAAATTAATTTTGCGTTGGTCCATGGTGGCTGTGCCACTACCAGTTCTTAAAGAACTGGTAACCCCATCGCCTAGAGGCCACACCCGATAGCCATGCAATAACAGCCACGGGTAAAAATTGGGATCTTTTCGCCATAGGGTCCCAAGCCTGAAAAATGGGGTCTCTTTGCCTCAGGAACCCAAGCCTGAAAAATGGTCTTTCTTTGCCACAGGATCCCAAGCCTGAAAAATGGGGTCTCTTTGCCTCAGGATCCCAAGCCTAAAAAATGGGATTACTTTACCACAGGATCCCAAGCCTGAAAAATGGGGTTTCTCTGCCACAGGATCCCAAGCCTGAAAAATGGGGTCTCTTTGGCACAGGGTCCATACCTGAAAAAATTGGGTCTCTTTGCCACAGGATCCCAAGCCTGAAAAATGGTCTTTCTTTTCCACAGGATCCCAAGCCTGAAAAATGGGGTCTCTTTGCCTCAGGATCCCAAGCCTAAAAAATGGGATTACTTTGCCACAGGATCCCAAGCCTGAAAAATGGTCTTTCTTTGCCACAGGATTCCAAGCCTGAAAAATGGGGTCTCTTTGCCTCAGGATCCCAAGCCTAAAAAATGGGATTACTTTGCCACAGGATCCCAAGCCTGAAAAATGGGGTTTCTCTGCCACAGGATCCCAAGCCTGAAAAATGGGGTCTCTTTGCCACAGGGTCCATACCTAAAAAAATTGGGTTTCTTTGCCACAGGATCCCAAGCCTTAAAAACGGGGTCTCTTTGCCAAAGGTTCCCAAGCCTGAAATTGGTTTTCTTTGCTGCAGGATCCCAAGCCTGAAGAATGGGGTCTCTTTGCCTCAGGATCCCAAGCCTGATAAATGGGGTCTCCTTGCCACAGGATCCCAAGCCTGAAATTGGTTTTATTTTCTGCAGGATCCCAAGCCTGAAATGGGGTTTCTTTGTCACAGGTTCCCAAGCCTGAAGTTAGGCTGTAAGCTTACCTTGTTAAAGGCTAAAAGATAAACTTTCTAACTTACAACATAAAATTAAATTTGCGTTGGTCCATGGTGGCTGTGCCACTACCAGTTCTTAAAGAACTGGTAACCCCATCGCCTAGAGGCCACACCCGATAGCCATGCAATAACAGCCACGGGTAAAAATTGGGATCTTTTCGCCATAGGGTCCCAAGCCTGAAAAATGGGGTCTCTTTGCCTCAGGATCCCAAGCCTGAAAAATGGTCTTTCTTTGCCACAGGATCCCAAGCCTGAAAAATGGGGTCTCTTTGCCTCAGGATCCCAAGCCTAAAAAATGGGATTACTTTGCCACAGGATCCCAAGCCTGAAAAATGGGGTTTCTCTGCCACAGGATCCCAAGCCTGAAAAATGGGGTCTCTTTGGCACAGGGTCCATACCTGAAAAAATGGGGTCTCTTTGCCACAGGATCCCAAGCCTGAAAAATGGTCTTTCTTTGCCACAGGATCCCAAGCCTGAAAAATGGGGTCTCTTTGCCTCAGGATCCCAAGCCTAAAAAATGGGATTACTTTGCCACAGGATCCCAAGCCTGAAAAATGGGGTTTCTCTGCCACAGGATCCCAAGACTGAAAAATGGGGTCCCTTTGCCACAGGGTCCATACCTAAAAAAATGGGGTCTCTTTGCCACAGGATCCCAATCCTAAAAAACGGGGTTATTTGCCACAGGATCCCAAGCCTGAAAAATTGGGTTTCTTTGCCACAGGATCCCAAGCCTTAAAAACGGGGTCTCTTTGCCACAGGATCCCAAGCCTGAAAAATGGGGTTTCTTTGCCAAGGGTTCCCAAGCCTGAAATTGGTTTTCTTTGTTGCAGGATCCCAAGCCTGAAATGGGGTTTCTTTGTCACAGGTTCCCAAGCCTGAAGTTAGGCTGTAAGCTTACCTTGTTAAAGGCTAAAAGATAACTTTCTAACTTACAACATAAAATTAATTTTGCGTTGGTCCATGGTGGCTGTGCCACTACCAGTTCTAAAAGAACTTATAACCCCATCACCTAGAGGCCACGCCCGATAGCCATGCAATAACAGCCACGGGTAAAAATTGGGATCTTTTAGCCATAGGGTCCCAAGCCTGAAAAATGGGGTCTCTTTGCCTCAGGATCCCAAGCCTGCTAAATGGGGTATCTTTGCCACCGGATACCAAGCCTGAAAAAGGGGGTCTCTTCACCACAGGGTCCCAAGCCTAAAAAATGGGGTCTCTTTGCTACAGGGTCCCAAGCCTAAAAAAATAAGAATTTACTTACCGATAATTCTATTTCTCATAGTCCGTAGTGGATGCTGGGGACTCCGTAAGGACCATGGGGAATAGCGGCTCCGCAGGAGACTGGGCACATCTAAAGAAAGCTTTAGGACTATCTGGTGTGCACTGGCTCCTCCCCCTATGACCCTCCTCCAAGCCTCAGTTAGGATACTGTGCCCGGACGAGCGTACACAATAAGGAAGGATTTTGAATCCCGGGTAAGACTCATACCAGCCACACCAATCACACCGTATAACCTGTGATCTGAACCCAGTTAACAGCATGATAACAGAGGAGCCTCTGAAAGATGGCTCACAACAATAATAACCCGATTTTTGTAACAATAACTATGTACAAGTATTGCAGACAATCCGCACTTGGGATGGGCGCCCAGCATCCACTACGGACTATGAGAAATAGAATTATCGGTAAGTAAATTCTTATTTTCTCTAACGTCCTAAGTGGATGCTGGGGACTCCGTAAGGACCATGGGGATTATACCAATGCTCCCAAACGGGCGGGAGAGTGCGGATGACTCTGCAGCACCAAATGAGAGAACTCCAGGTCCTCCTCAGCCAGGATATCAATTTTGTATAATTTTACAAATGTATTTGCTCCTGACCAAGTAGCTGCTCGGCAAAGTTGTAAAGCCGAGACCCCTCGGGCAGCCGCCCAAGATGAGCCCACCTTCCTTGTGGAGTGGGCATTTACAGATTTTTGGCTGTGGCAGGCCTGCCACAGAATGTGCAAGCTGAATTGTACTACAAATCCAACGAGCAATAGTCTGCTTAGAAGCAGGAGCACCCAGCTTGTTGGGTGCATACAGGATAAACAGCGAGTCAGATTTCCTGACTCCAGCCCTCCTGGAAACATATATTTTCAGGGCCCTGACAACGTCTAGCAACTTGGAGTCCTCCAAGTCTCTAGTAGCCGCAGGCACCACAAATAGGTTGGTTCAGGTGAAACGCTGAAACCACCTTAGGGAGAAACTGAGGACGAGTCCTCAATTCCGCCCTGTCCGAATGGAACATCAGATAAGGGCTTTTTCAGGATAAAGCCGCCAATTCTGACACGCGCCTGGCCCAGGCCAGGGCCAACAGCATGACCACTTTCCATGTGAGATATTTTAACTCCACAGATTTAAGTGGTTCAAACCAATGTGACTTTTGGAACCCAAAACTACATTGAGATCCCAAAGTGCCACTGGAGGCACAAAAGGAGGCTGTATATGCAGTACCCCTTTTACAAACGTCTGAACTTCAGGAACTGAAGCTAGTTCTTTTTGGAAGAAAATTGACAGGGCCGAAATTTGAACCTTAATGGACCCCAATTTCAGGCCCATAGACACTCCTGTTTGCAGGAAATGTAGGAATCGACCCAGTTGAATTTCCACCGTCGGGCCTTACTGGCCTCGCACCACGCAACATATTTTCGCCAATTGCGGTGATAATGTTTTTTGCGGTTACATCCTTCCTGGCTTTGATCAGGATAGGGATGACTTCATCCGGAATGCCTTTTTTCCTTCAGGATCTGGCGTTCAAATGCCATGCCGTCAAACGCAGCCGCGGTAAGTCTTGGAACAGACAGGGTCCTTGCTGGAGCAGGTCCCTTCTTAGAGGTAGAGGCCACGGATCCTCCGTGAACATCTCTTGAAGTTCCGGTTACCAAATCCTTCTTGGCCAATCCGGAGCCACGAATATAGTGCTTACTCCTCTCCATCTTATCAATCTCAGTACCTTGGGTATGAGAGGCAGAGGAGGGAACACATACCCTGACTGGTACACCCACGGTGTTACCAAAGCGTCTACAGCTATTGCCTGAGGGTCCCTGGACCTGGCGCAATACCTGTCGAGTTTTTCCCAACGGTTTATAATCATGTGGAAGACTTCTGGGTGAAGTCCCCACTCTCCCGGGTGGAGGTCGTGCTGAGGAAGTCTGCTTCCCAGTTGTCCACTCCCGGAATGAATACTGCTGACAGTGCTATCCCATGATTTTCCGCCCTGCGAAGAATCCTTGCAGCTTCTGCCATTGCCCTCCTGCTTCTTGTGCCACCCTGTCTGTTTACGTGGGTGACTGCCGTGATGTTGTCCGACTGGATCAACACCGGCTGACCTTGAAGCAGAGGTCTTGCTAAGCTTAGAGCATCGTAAATGTCCCTTAGCTTCAGGATATTTATGTGAAGTGATGTCTCCAGGCTTGACCATAAGTCCTGGATATTCCTTCCCTGTGTGACTGCTCCCCAGCCTCGCAGGCTGGCATCCGTGCTTACCAGGACCCAGTCCTGAATGCCGAATCTGCGGCCCTCTAGAAGATGAGCACTCTGCAACCACCACAGGAGGGACACCCTTGTCCTTGGTGACAGGGTTATCCGCTGATGCATCTGAAGATGCGACCCGGACCATTTGTCCAGCAGGTCCCACTGGAAAGTTCTTGCGTGGAATCTGCCGAATGGGATTGCTTCGTAGGAAGCCACCATTTTACCCAGAACCCTTGTGCATTGATGCACTGAGACTTGGCTCGGTTTTAGGAGGTTCCTGACTAGCTCGGATAACTCCCAGGCTTTCTCCTCCGGGAGAAACACTTTTTTCTGGACTGTGTCCAGGATCATCCCTAGGAACAGAAGACAAGTCGTCGGAACCAGCTGCGATTTTGGAATATTGAGAAACCAACCGTGCTGCAGCAACACTACCTGAGATAGTGCTACACCGACCTCCAACTGTTCCCTGGATCTTACCCTTATCAGGGAATCGTCCAAGTAAGGGATAACTAAAATTCCCTTCCTTTGAAGGAATATCATCATTTCGGCCATTACGTTGGTAAAGACCCGGGGTGCCGTGGACCATCCATACGGCAGCGTCTGAACTGATAGTGACAGTTCTGTACCATAAACCTGAGGTACCCTTGGTGAGAAGGGTAAATTTTGACATGAAGGTAAGCATCCTTGATGTCCCGAGACATCATGTAGTCCCCTTCTTCCAGGTTCGCAATCACTGCTCTGAGTGACTCAATCTTGAATTTGAACCTCTGTATGTAAATGTTCAAAGATTTTAGATTTAGAATCGGTCTCACCGAGCCGTCCGGCTTCGGTACCACAACAGTGTGGAATAATACCCCGTTCCCTGTTGCAGGAGGGGTATCTTGATTATCACCTGCTGGGAATACAGCTTGTGAATGGCTTCCAAAACTGTCTCCCTGTCAGAAGGAGACATCGGTAAAGCCGACTTTAGGAAACGGCGAGGGGGAGACGTCTCGAATTCTAATTATGAGATATCACCTGAAGGATCCAGGGGTCTACTTGCGAGTGAGCCCACTGCGCGCTGAAATTCATTGAGACGGGCCCCCCACCGTGCCTGATTCTGCTTGTAAAGCCCCAGCGTATACTGAGGGCTTGGCAGAGGCGGGAGAGGGTTTCTGTTCCTGGGAACTGGCTGATTTCTGCAGCCTTTTTCCTCTCCCTCTGTCACGGGGCAGAAATGAGGAACCTTTTGCCCGCTTATCCACGAAAAGACTGCGCCTGATAATACGGCGTCTTCTCATGTTGAGAGGCGACCTGGGGTACAAACGTGGATTTCCCAGCTGTTGCCGTGGCCACCAGGTCTGAAAGACCGACCCCAAATAACTCCTCCCCTTAATAAGGCAATACTTCCAAATGCCGTTTGGAATACGCATCACCTGACCACTGACGTGTCCATAACCCTCTACTGGTAGAAATGGACAACGCACTTAGACTTGATGCCAGTCGGCAAATATTCCGCTGTGCATCACGCATATATAGAAATGCATCTTTCAAATGCTCTATAGGCAAAAATATACTGTCCCTATCTAGGGTATCAATATTTTCAGTCAGGGAATCCGACCACGCCAACCCAGCACTGCACATCCAGGCTGAGGCGATTGCTGGTCGCAGTATAACACCAGTATGTGTGTAAATACATTTTAGGATACCCTCCTGCTTTCTATCAGCAGGATCCTTAAGGGCGGCCATCTCAGGAGAGGATAGAGCCCTTACAAGCGTGTGAGCGCTTTATCCACCCTAGGGGGTGTTTCCCAACGCACCCTAACCTCTGGCGGGAAAGGATATAATGCCAATAACATTTTAGAAATTATCAGTTGTTATCGGGGGAAACCCACGCATCATCACACACCTCATTTAATTTCTCAGATTCAGGAAAACTACAGGTAGTTTTTCCTCACCGAACATAATACCCCTTTTTGGTGGTACTCGTATTATCAGAAATGTGTAAAACATTTTTCATTGCCTCAATCATGTAACGTGTGGCCCTACTGAAAGTCACATTTGTCTCATCACCGTCGACACTGGAGTCAGTATCCCTGTCGGCGTCTATATCTGCCATCTGAGGGAACGGGCGCTTTAGAGCCCCTGACGGCCTATGAGACGTCTGGACAGGCACAAGCTGAGTAGCCGGCTGTCTCATGTCAACCACTGTCTTTTATACAGAGCTGACACTGTCACGTAATTCCTTCCAACAGTTCATCCACTCAGGTGTCGACCCCCTAGGGGGTGACATCACTATTACAGGCAATCTGCTCCGTCTCCACATCATTTTTCTCCTCATACATGTCGACACAAAAGTACCGACATACAGCACACACACACCGGGAATGCTCTGATAGAGGACAGGACCCCACTAGCCCTTTGGGGAGACAGAGGGAGAGTTTGCCAGCACACACCAGAGCGCTATATATATACAGGGATAACCTTATATAAGTGTTTTTCCCCTTATAGCTGCTGTATAGTTAATACTGCGCCTAATTTGTGCCCCCCTCTCTTTTTTAACCCTTTCTGTAGTGTAGTGACTGCAGGGGAGAGCCAGGGAGCTTCCCTCCAACGGAGCTGTGAGGGAAAATGGCGCCAGTGTGCTGAGGAGATAGGCTCCGCCCCCTTATCGGCGGCCTTATCACCCGTTTTTTTATGTATTTTGGCAGGGGTTAAATGCATCCATATAGCCCAGGAGCTATATGTGATGCATTTTTTGCCATCCAAGGTGTTTATTATTGCGTCTCAGGGCGCCCCCCCCAGCGCCCTGCACCCTCAGTGACCGGAGTGTGAAGTGTGCTGAGAGCAATGGCGCACAGCTGCAGTGCTGTGCGCTACCTTGTTGAAGACAGGACGTCTTCTGCCGCCGATTTTCCGGACCTCTTCTGCCTTCTGGCTCTGTAAGGGGGCCGGCGGCGCGGCTCTGGGACCCATCCAAGCTGGGCCTGTGATCGTCCCTCTGGAGCTAATGTCCAGTAGCCTAAGAAGCCCAATCCACTCTGCACGCAGGTGAGTTCGCTTCTTCTCCCCTTAGTCCCTCGATGCAGTGAGCCTGTTGCCAGCAGGTCTCACTGAAAATAAAAAACCTAAACTAAAACTTTCACTAAGAAGCTCAGGAGAGCCCCTAGTGTGTACCCTTCTCGTTCGGGCACAGAGATCTAACTGAGGCTTGGAGGAGGGTCATAGGGGGAGGAGCCAGTGCACACCAGATAGTCCTAAAGCTTTCTTTAGATGTGCCCAGTCTCCTGCGGAGCCGCTATTCCCCATGGTCCTTACGGAGTCCCCAGCATCCACTTAGGACGTTAGAGAAATGGGGTTACTTTGCCACAGGATCCCAAGCCTGAATAATGGGGTATCTTTACCACAGGACCCCAAGCCTGAAAAAATGGGGTCTCTTTGCTTTGCCACAGGGTCCATACCTGAAAAAATGGGGTCTCTTTGCCACAGGATCCCAAGCCTGAAAAATGGGGTTTCTTTGCCACAGGGTCCCAAGCCTGAAAAATTGGGATTCTTTGCCACAGGATCCCAAGCCTTAAAAACGGGGTCTCTTTGCCAAAGGTTCCCAAGCCTGAAATTGGTTTTCTTTGCTGCAGGATCCCAAGCCTGAAATGAGGTTTCTTTGTCACAGGTTCCCAAGCCTGAAGTTAGGCTGTAAGCTTACCTTGTTAAAGACTAAAAGATAACTTTCTAACTTACAACATAAAAATAATTTTGCGTTGGTCCATGGTGGTTGTGCCACTACCAGTTCTTAAAGAACTGGTAACCCCATCGCCTATAGGCCACGCCCGATAGCCATGCAATAACAGCCATGGGTAAAAATTGGGATCTTTTCGCCATAGGGTCCCAAGCCTGAAGAATGGGGTCTCTTTGCCTCAGGATCCCAAGCCTGATAAATGGGGTCTCTTTGCCACAGGATCCCAAGCCTGAAATTGGTTTTCTTTTCTGCAGGATCCCAAGCCTGAAATGGGGTTTCTTTGTCACAGGTTCCCAAGCCTGAAGTTAGGCTGTAAGCTTACCTTGTTAAAGGCTAAAAGATAAACTTTCTAACTTACAACATAAAATCAATTTTGCGTTGGTCCATGGTGGCTGTGCCACTACCAGTTCTTAAAGAACGGGTAACCCCATCGCCTAGAGGCCACACCCGATAGCCATGCAATAACAGCCACGGTAAAAATTGGGATCTTTTCGCCATAGGGTCCCAAGCCTGAAGAATGGGGTCTCTTTGCCTCAGGATCCAAAGCCTGATAAATGGGGTCTCTTTGCCACAGGATCCCAAGCCTGAAATTGGTTTTCTTTTCTGCAGGATCCCAAGCTTGAAATGGGGTTTCTTTGTCACAGGTTCCCAAGCCTGAAAAATGGGGTCTCTTTGCCTCAGGATCCCAAGCCTGAAAAATGGGGCTACTTTGCCACAGGATCCCAAGCCTGAAAAATGGTCTTTCTTTGCCACAGGATCCCAAGCCTGAAAAATGGGGTCTCTTTGCTACAGGATCCCAAGCCTGAAAAATGAGGTTTCTTTGCCACAGGATCCCAAGCCTGAAATGGGGTTTCTTTGTCACAGGTTCCCAAGCCTGAAGTTAGGCTGTAAGCTTACCTTGTTAAAGGCTAAAAGATAAACTTTCTAACTTACAACATAAAATTAATTTTGCGTTGGTCCATGGTAGCTGTGCCACTACCAGTTCTTAAATAACTGGTACCCCATCACCTAGAGGCCACGCCCGATAGCCATGCAATAACAGCCACGGGTAAAAATTGGGATCTTTTCGCCATAGGGTCCCAAGCCTGAAAAATGGGGTCTCTTCGCCGAAGGATCCCAAGCCTGCTAAATGGGGTATCTTTGCCACCGGATCCCAAGCCTGAAAAAGGGGGTCTCTTCACCACAGGGTCCCAAGCCTGCAAAATGGGGTCTCTTTGCTACAGGGTCCCAAGCCTAAAAAATGGGATTACTTTGCCACAGGATCCCAAGCCTGAAAAATGGGGTTTCTCTGCCACAGGATCCCAAGCCTGAAAAATGGGGTCTCTTTGCCACAGGATCCTAAGCCTGAAAAATGGTCTTTCTTTGCCACAGGATCCCAAGCCTGAAAAATTGGGTTTCTCTGCCACAGGATCCCAAGCCTGAAAAATGGGGTCTCTTTGCCACAGGATCCCAAGCCTGAAAAATGGTCTTTCTTTGCCACAGGATCCCAAGCCTGAAAAATGGGGTTTCTCTGCCACAGGATCCCAAGCCTGAAAAATGGGGTCTCTTTGCCACAGGATCCCAAGCCTGAAAAATGGTCTTTCTTTGCCACAGGATCCCAAGCCTGAAAAATGGGGTCTCTTTGCTACAGGATCCCAAGCCTGAAAAATGAGGTTTCTTTGCCACAGGATCCCAAGCCTGAAAAATGGGGTATCTTTGCCACCGGATCCCAAGCCTGAAAAAGGGGGTCTCTTCACCACAGGGTCCCAAGCCTGCAAAATGGGGTCTCTTTGCTACAGGGTCCCAAGCCTAAAAAATGGGATTACTTTGCAACAGGATCCCAAGCCTGAAAAATGGGGTTTCTCTGCCACAGGATCCCAAGCCTGAAAAATTGGGTCTCTTTGCCACAGGGTCCATACCTGAAAAAATGGGGTCTCTTTGCTACAGGATCCCAAGCCTGAAAAATGGGGTTTCTTTGCCACAGGGTCCCAAGCCTGAAAAAATAAGATTTTACTTACCGATAAATCTATTTCTCGTAGTCCGTAGTGGATGCTGGGGACTCCGTCAGGACCATGGGGATTAGCGGCTCCGCAGGAGACAGGGCACAAAAATAAAGCTTTAGGATCAGGTGGTGTGCACTGGCTCCTCCCCCCATGACCCTCCTCCAAGCCTCAGTTAGGATACTCTGCCCGGACGAGCGTACACAATAAGGAAGGATTTTGAATCCCGGGTAAGACTCATACCAGCCACACCAATCACACCGTACAACTTGTGATCTGAACCCAGTTAACAGTATGACAACGTAGGAGCCTCTGAACAGACGGCTCACAACAATAACAACCCGATTTCTTTGTAACAATAACTATGTACAAGTATTGCAGACAATCCGCACTTGGGATGGGCGCCCAGCATCCACTACGGACTACGAGAAATAGATTTATCGGTAAGTAAAATCTTATTTTCTCTAACGTCCTAGTGGATGCTGGGGACTCCGTCAGGACCATGGGGATTATACCAAAGCTCCCAAACGGGCGGGAGAGTGCGGATGACTCTGCAGCACCGAATGAGAGAACTCCAGGTCCTCTTTAGCCAGGGTATCAAATTTGTAGAATTTTACAAACGTGTTCTCCCCCGACCACGTAGCTGCTCGGCAGAGTTGTAATGCCGAGACCCCTCGGGCAGCCGCCCAGGATGAGCCCACCTTCCTTGTGGAATGGGCCTTGACAGATTTAGGCTGTGACAGGCCTGCCACAGAATGTGCAAGTTGAATTGTGCTACAAATCCAACGAGCAATCGTCTGCTTAGAAGCAGGAGCTTGTTGGGTGCATACAGTATAAACAGCGAGTCAGATTTTCTGACTCCAGCCGTCCTTGAAATATATATTTTCAATGCCCTGACAACGTCCAGCAACTTGGAATCCTCCAAATCGCTAGTAGCCGCAGGCACCACAATAGGCTGGTTCAGGTGAAACACTGACACCACCTTAGGCAGAAAATGAGGACGCGTCCGCAGTTCTGCCCTGTCCGAATGGAAAATCAGATATGGGCTTTTATACGATAAAGCCGCCAATTCTGACACTCTCCTGGCTGAAGCCAGGGCCAGTAGCATGGTTACTTTCCATGTAAGATATTTCAAATCCGCCGATTTGAGTGGCTCAAACCAATGGGATTTGAGAAAATCCAAAACTACATTAAGGTCCCACGGAGCCACTGGGGGCACAACCGGGGGCTGTATATGTAGTACTCCTTTTACAAAAGTCTGGACTTCAGGAACTGAAGCCAATTCTTTCTGGAAGAAAATCGACAGGGCCGAAATTTGAACCTTAATGGACCCCAACTTGAGGCCCATAGACAATCCTGTTTGCAGGAAATGTAGGAATCGACCCAATTGAAATTCCTCCGTGGGGGCCTTCCTGGCCTCACACCACGCAACATATTTTCTCCAAATGCGGTGATAATGTTGTGCAGTCACCTCCTTCCTGGCTTTTACCAGTGTAGGAATGACCTCTTCCAGGATGCCTTTTTCCCTTAGAATTCGGCGTTCAACCGCCATGCCGTCAAACGCAGCCGCGGTAAGTCTTGGAATAGACACGGTCCCTGCTGAAGCAGGTCCCGTCTTAGAGGTAGAGGCCACGGATCTTCCGTGAGCATCTCCTGAAGTTCCGGGTACCAAGTTCTTCTTGGCCAATCCGGAGCCACGAGTATCGTTCTTACTCCCCTTTGCCGTATAATTCTCAGTACTTTTGGTATGAGAGGCAGAGGAGGAAACACATACACTGACTGGAACACCCACGGCGTTACCAGAGCGTCCACAGCTATTGCCTGAGGGTCTCTTGACCTGGCGCAATACCTGTCCAGTTTTTTGTTGAGGCGAGACGCCATCATGTCCACCTTTGGTTTTTCCCAACGGTTCACAATCATGTGGAAGACTTCTGGATGAAGTCCCCACTCTCCCGGGTGTAGATCGTGTCTGCTGAGGAAGTCTGCTTCCCAGTTGTCCACTCCCGGAATGAACACTGCTGACAGTGCTATCACATGATCTTCCGCCCAGCGAAGAATCCTTGCAGCTTCTGCCATTGCTCTCCTGCTTCTTGTGCCGCCCTGTCTGTTTACGTGGGCGACTGCCGTGATGTTGTCCGACTGGATCAACACCGGCTGACCCTGAAGCAGGGGTTTTGCCAGGCTTAGAGCATTGTAAATCGCTCTTATCTCCAGTATATTTATGTGAAGAGACATCTCCAGGTTTGACCATACTCCCTGGAAGTTTCTTCCCTGTGTGACCGCTCCCCAGCCTCTCAGACTGGCATCCGTGGTCACCAGGACCCAGTCCTGTATGCCGAATCTGCGGCCCTCTAACAGATGAGCACTCTGCAACCACCACAGAAGAGACACCCTTGTCCGTGGCGACAAGGTTATCCGCTGATGCATCTGCAGATGCGATCCGGACCATTTGTCCAGCAGATCCCACTGAAAAGTTCGTGCGTGGAATCTGCCGAATGGAATCGCTTCGTAAGAAGCCACCATCTTTCCCAGGACTCTTGTGCATTGATGCACAGACACTTTCCCTGGTTTTAGGAGGTTCCTGACAAGTTCGGATAACTCCTTGGCTTTCTCCTCCGGAAGAAACACCTTTTTCTGAACCGTGTCCAGAATCATTCCCAGGAACAGCAGACGTGTCGTCGGGGTCAATTGAGATTTTGGAAAATTCAGAATCCACCCGTGCTGTTGCAGCACTATTTGGGTTAGGGCTACTACGTCCCCCAGCTGTTCCCTGGACCTTGCCCTTATCAGGAGATCGTCCAAGTAAGGGATAATTAATACGCCTTTTCTTCGTAGAAGAAACATCATTTCGGCCATTACCTTGGTAAAGACCCGAGGTGCCGTGGACAATCCAAACGGCAGCGTCTGAAACTGATAATGACAGTTTTGCACCACGAACCTGAGGTACCCTTGATGTGAAGGGCAAATTGGGACATGCAGGTAAGCATCCTTGATGTCCAGGGACACCATAAAGTCCCCTTCTTCCAGATTCGCTATCACTGCTCTGAGTGACTCCATCTTGAACTTGAATTTTTGTATGTACAGGTTCAAAGATTTCAGATTTAGAATAGGTCTTACCGAGCCGTCCGGCTTCGGTACCACAAATAGTGTGGAATAATACCCCTTTCCCTGTTGTAGGAGGGGTACCTTGACTATCACCTGCTGAGAATACAGCTTGTGAATGGCTTCCAATACCGTCGCCCTGTCTGAGGGAGACGTTGGCAGAGCAGACTTTAGGAACCGGCGAGGGGGAGACTTCTCGAATTCCAACCTGTAACCCTGAGATATTATCTGCAGGATCCAGGGGTCCACCTGTGAGTGAGCCCACTGTGCGCTGAAATTCTTGAGTCGACCCCCCACCGCCCCTGAGTCCGCTTGTAAAGCCCCAACGTCATGCTGAGGGCTTTGCAGAAGCCGGGGGGGGGCTTCTGCTCCTGGGAAGAAGCTGCTTGGTGCACTCTCTTACCCTTTCCTTTGCCTCGGGGCAAATATGACTGTCCTTTTGCCCGCTTGTTCCTATTGGAACGAAAGGACTGCGGCTGAAAAGACGGTGTCTTTTTCTGTTGGGAGGGGACCTGAGGTAAAAAGGTGGATTTCCCGGCTGTTGCCGTGGCCACCAAATCCGATAGACCGACCCCAAATAATTCCTCCCCCTTATACGGCAAAACTTCCATATGCCGTTTGGAATCCGCATCACCTGACCATTGTCGCGTCCATAAACTTCTTCTGGCAGATATGGACATCGCACTTACTCTCGATGCCAGAGTGCAAATATCCCTCTGTGCATCTCGCATATATAGAAATGCATCCTTTAAATGCTCTATAGTCAGTAAAATACTGTCCCTATCCAGGGTATCAATATTTTCAGTCAGGGAATCCGACCAAACCACCCCAGGGCTGCACATCCATGCAAAGGCGATGGCTGGTCGCAGTATAACACCAGTATGAGTGTATATACTTTTCAGGGTAGTTTCCAGCCTCCTATCTGCTGGATCCTTGAGGGCGGCCGTTTCAGGAGACGGTAACGCCACTTGTTTTGATAAGCGTGTGAGCGCCTTATCCACCCTAGGGGGTGTTTCCCAGCGCGCCCTAACCTCTGGCGGGAAAGGATATAATGCCAATAACTTCTTTGAAATTAGCAGTTTTCTATCGGGGTTAACCCACGCTTCATCACACACTTCATTCAATTCGTCTGATTCAGGAAAAACTACAGGTAGTTTTTTCAGACCCCACATAATACCCCTTTTTGTGGTACATGCAGTATCAGAGATATGTAAAGCCTCCTTCATTGCCGTGATCATATAACGTGTGGCCCTACTGGAAAATACGTTTGTTTCTTCACCGTCGACACTAGATTCGGTGTCCGTGTCTGGGTCTGTGTCGACCGACTGAGGTAAAGGGCGTTTTACAGCCCCTGACGGTGTCTGAGACGCCTGTACAGGTACTAACTGGTTTTCCGGCCGTCTCATGTCGTCAACTGATTTTTGTAATGTGCTGACATTATCACGTAATTCCATAAATAAAGCCATCCATTCCGGTGTCGACTCCCTAGGGGGTGACATCACCATTACCGGCAATTGCTCCGCCTCCACACCAACATCGTCCTCATACATGTCGACACACACGTACCGACACACAGCAGACACACAGGGAATGCTCTTATCGAAGACAGGACCCCACTAGCCCTTTGGGGAGACAGAGGGAGAGTTTGCCAGCACACACCCAAGCGCTATAAATATATAGGAACAACCCTATAGAAGTGTTGTCTCCCTTATAGCAGCTTAATATATATCAAAAACGCCAAAAAAAGTGCCCCCCCCTCTCTTTTTTACCCTGTTTCTGTAGTGCAGTGCAGGGGAGAGTCCTGGGAGCCTTCCTCGCAGCGGAGCTGAGCAGGAAAATGGCGCTGTGTGCTGAGGAGATAGGCCCCGCCCCCTATTTCGGCGGGCTCTTCTCCGGAGTTTGTGAGACCTGGCAGGGGTTAAATACATCCATATAGCCCCAAGGGCTATATGTGATGTATTTTTTAGCCAGAACAAGGTATTCTCATTGCTGCCCAGGGCGCCCCCTGCAGCGCCCTGCACCCTCCGTGACCGCTGGTGTGAAGTGTGTGACAACAATGGCGCACAGCTGCAGTGCTGTGCGCTACCTCATGAAGACTGAAAAGTCTTCTGCCGCCGGTTTCTGGACCTCTTCGCTTTTCGGCATCTGTAAGGGGGTCGGCGGCGCGGCTCCGGGACCGGACTCCATGGCTGGGCCTGTGTTCGATCCCTCTGGAGCTAATGGTGTCCAGTAGCCTAAGAAGCCAATCCATCCTGCACGCAGGTGAGTTCACTTCTTCTCCCCTAAGTCCCTCGTTGCAGTGAGCCTGTTGCCAGCAGGACTCACTGAAAATAAAAAACCTAAAAACTTTTTCTAAGCAGCTCTTTAGGAGAGCCACCTAGATTGCACCCTGCTCGGACGGGCACAAAAACCTAACTGAGGCTTGGAGGAGGGTCATGGGGGTAGGAGCCAGTGCACACCACCTGATCCTAAAGCTTTATTTTTGTGCCCTGTCTCCTGCGGAGCCGCTAATCCCCATGGTCCTGACGGAGTCCCCAGCATCCACTAGGACGTTAGAGAAATGGGGTTTCTTTGCCACAGGATCCCTAGCCTTAAAAACGGGGTCTCTTTGCCACAGGATCCCAAGCCTGAAAAATGGATTTCTTTGCCAAAGGTTCCCAATCCTGAAATTGGTTTTCTTTGCTGCAGGATCCCAAGCCTGAAATGGGGTTTCTTTGTCACAGGTTCCCAAGCCTGAAGTTAGGCTGTAAGCTTACCTTGTTAAAGGCTAAAAGATAAACTTTCTAACTTACAACATAAAATTATTTTTGCATTGGTCCATGGTGGCTGTGCCACTACCAGTTCTTAAAGAACTGGTAACCCCATCACCTAGAGGCCACGCCCGATAGCATGCAATGACAGCCACGGGTAAAAATTGGGATCTTTTCGCCATAGGGTCCCAAGCCTGAAAAAATGGGGTCTCTTTGCCTCAGGATCCCAAGCCTGATAAATGGGGTCTCTTTGCCACAGGATCCCAAGCCTGAAAAAGGGGGTCTCTTCGCCACAGGGTCCCAAGCCTGAAAAATGGGGTCTCTTTGCCACAGGATCCAAAGCCTAAAAAAAGGGGTTTCTTTGTCTCAGGATCCCAAGCCTGAAAAATGGGGTCTCTTTGCCACAGGGTGCATACCTAAAAAAATGGGGTCTCTTTGCCACAGGATCCCAATCCTAAAAAATGGGGTTACTTTGCCACAGGATCCCAAGCCTGAAAAATTGGGTTTCTTTGCCACAGGATCCCAAGCGTTAAAAACGGGGTCTCTTTGCCACAGGATCCCAAGCCTGAAAAATGGGGTTTCTTTGCCAAAGGTTCCCAAGCCTGAAATTGGTTTTCTTTGTTGCAGGATCCCAAGCCTGAAATGGGGTTTCTTTGTCACAGGTTCCCAAGCCTGAAGTTAGGCTGTAAGCTTACCTTGTTAAAGGCTAAAAGATAACTTTCTAACTTACAACATAAAATTAATTTTGCGTTGGTCCATGGTGGCTGTGCCACTACCAGTTCTTAAAGAACTGGTAACCCCATCACCTAGAGGCCACGCCCGATAGCCATGCAATAACAGCCACGGGTAAAAATTGGGATCTTTTCGCCATAGGGTCCCAAGCCTGAAAAATTGGGTCTCTTTGCCTCAGGATCCCAAGCCTGCTAAATGGGGTATCTTTGCCACCGGATACCAAGCCTGAAAAAGGGGGTCTCTTCACCACAGGGTCCCAAGCCTGAAAAATGGGGTCTCTTTGCTACAGGGTCCCAAGCCTAAAAAATTGGGTTACTTTGCCACAGGATCCCAAGCCTGAATAATGGGGTATCTTTGCCACAGGACCCAAAGCCTGAAAAATGGGGTCTCTTTGCCACAGGGTCCATACCTGAAAAAATGGGGTCTCTTTGCCACAGGATCCCAAACCTGAAAAATTGGGTTTCTTTGCTGCAGGATCCCAAGCCTGAAAATAAGATTTTACTTACCGATAAATCTATTTCTCGTAGTCCGTAGTGGATGCTGGGACTCCGTAAGGACCATGGGGAATAGCGGCTCCGCAGGAGACAGGGCACAAGAATAAAAGCTTTAGGATCAGGTGGTGTGCACTGGCTCCTCCCCCTATGACCCTCCTCCAAGCCTCAGTTAGGATACTGTGCCCGGACGAGCGTACATAATCAGGAAGGATATTGAATCCCGGGTAAGACTCATACCAGCCACACCAATCACACCGTACAACTTGTGATCTGAACCCAGTTAACAGTATGATAACAACGAAGGAGCCTCTGAAAAGATGGCTCACAACAACAATAACCCGATTTAGTTAACAATAACTATGTACAAGTATTGCAGACAATCCGCACTTGGGATGGGCGCCCAGCATCCACTACGGACTACGAGAAATAGATTTATCGGTAAGTAAAATCTTATTTTCTCTGACGTCCTAGTGGATGCTGGGACTCCGTAAGGACCATGGGGATTATACCAAAGCTCCCAAACGGGCGGGAGAGTGCGGATGACTCTGCAGCACCGAATGAGAGAACTCCAGGTCCTCCTCAGCCAGGGTATCAAATTTGTAGAATTTAGCAAACGTGTTTTCCCCTGACCAAGTAGCTGCTCGGCAAAGTTGTAAAGCCGAGACCCCTCGGGCAGCCGCCCAAGATGAGCCCACTTTCCTTGTGGAATGGGCTTTTACAGATTTTGGCTGTGGCAGGCCTGCCACAGAATGTGCAAGCTGAATTGTACTACAAATCCAACGAGCAATAGTCTGCTTAGAAGCAGGAGCACCCAGCTTGTTGGGTGCATACAGGATAAACAGCGAATCAGACTTTCTGACTCCAGCCGTCCTGGAAACATATATTTTCAGGGCCCTGACAACGTCAAGTAACTTGGAGTCCTCCAAGTCCCTAGTAGCCGCAGGCACCACAATAGGTTGGTTCATGTGAAAAGCAGAAACCACCTTAGGGAGAAATTGAGGACGAGTCCTCAATTCTGCCCTGTCAGAATGAAAAATTAAGTAAGGGCTTTTATATGATAAAGCCGCCAATTCTGACACACGCCTGGCTGAAGCCAGGGCTAACAGCATCGTCACCTTCCATGTGAGATATTTTAAGTCCACAGTGGTGAGTGGTTCAAACCAATGTGACTTAAGGAACCTCAAAACAACATTGAGATCCCAAGGTGCCACTGGAGGCACAAAAGGAGGTTGTATATGCAGTACCCCTTTTACAAATGTCTGAACTTCAGGTACTGAAGCCAGTTCTTTCTGGAAGAAAATCGACAGGGCCGAAATTTGAACCTTAATGGACCCTAATTTTAGGCCCATAGACAGTCCTGTTTGCAGGAAATGGAGGAAACGACCCAGTTGAAATTCCTCTGTAGGGGCCTTCTTGGCCTCACACCACGCAACATATTTTCGCCAAATGCGGTGATAATGTTTTGCGGTTACATCCTTCCTGGCTTTGACCAGGGTAGGGATGACTTCATCTGGAATGCCTTTTTCCTTCAGGATCCGGCGTTCAACCGCCATGCCGTCAAACGCAGCCGCGGTAAGTCTTGGAACAGACAAGGCCCCTGCTGGAGCAGGTCCTTTCTTAGAGGTAGAGGCCACGGGTCTTCCGTGAGCATCTCTTGAAGTTCCGGGTACCAAGTCCTTCTTGGCCAATCCGGAACCACGAGTATCGTTCTTACTCCTCTCCTTCTTATGATTCTCAGTACTTTGGTATGAGAGGCAGAGGAGGGAACACATACACTGACTGGTACACCCACGGTGTCACCAGAGCGTCCACCGCTATTGCCTGAGGGTCCCTTGACCTGGCGCAATATCTGTCTAGTTTTTTGTTTAGACGTGACGCCATCATGTCCACCTTTGGTTTTTCCCAACGGTTTACAATCAGGTGGAAGACTTCTGGGTGAAGTCCCCACTCTCCCGGGTGAAGGTCGTGTCTGCTGAGGAAGTCTGCTTCCCAGTTGTCCACTCCCGGAATGAACACTGCTGACAGAGCTATCACATGATTTTCCGCCCAGCGAAGAATCCTTGCAGCTTCTGCCATTGCCCTCCTGCTTCTCGTGCCGCCCTGTCTGTTTACGTGGGCGACTGACGTGATGTTGTCCGATTGGATCAATACCGCCTGACCCTGAAGCAGGGGTTTCGCTTGACTTAGGGCATTGTAAATGGCCCTTAGTTCCAGAATGTTTATATGAAGAGATGTTTCCATGCTTGACCACAAGCCCTGGAAATTTTTTCCCTGTGTGACTGCCCCCCAGCCTCTCAGGCTGGCGTCCGTGGTCACCAGGACCCAATCCTGAATGCCAAATCTGCGGCCCTCTAGTAGATGAGCACTCTGCAGCCACCACAGAAGAGACACCCTTGTCCTTGTCGACAGGGTTATCCGCTGATGCATCTGAAGATGCGATCCGGACCATTTGTCCAGTAGATCCCACTGAAACGTTCTTGCATGGAATCTTCCGAATGGAATTGCTTCGTAAGAAGCCACCATTTTTCCCAGGACCCTCGTGCACTGATGCACTGACACCTGGCCTGGTTTTAGGAGGTTCTTGACTAGCTCGGATAACTCCCTGGCCTTCTCCTCCGGGAGAAACACCTTTTTCTGGACTGTGTCCAGAATCATTCCTAGGAACAGTAGACGTGTCGTTGGAATCAGCTGCGATTTTGGAATATTTAGGATCCACCCGTGCTGACGTAACACTACCTGAGATAGTGCTACTCCGACTTCTAACTGTTCCCTGGACATTGCCCTTATCAGGAGATCGTCCAAGTAAGGGATAATTAAGATGCCTTTTCTTCGAAGAAGAATCATCATTTCGGCCATTACCTTGGTAAAGACCCGAGGTGCCGTGGACAACCCAAACGGCAGCGTCTGAAACTGATAATGACAGTTTTGTACTACAAACCTGAGGTACCCTTGGTGAGACGGGTAGATTGGGACGTGGAGATAAGCATCCTTGATGTCCAGAGACACCATATAGTCCCCTTCTTCCAGGTTTGCTATCACCGCTCTGAGTGATTCCATCTTGAATTTGAACCTCTTTATGTAAGTGTTCAGGGATTTCAGATTTAAAATTGGTCTCACCGAGCCGTCCGGCTTCGGTACCACAAACAGCGTGGAATAATACCCCTTTCCCTGTTGTAGGAGGGGTACCTTGATTATCACCTGCTGGGAAAACAGCTTGTGAATGGCTTCCAAAACTGCCTCCCTGTCGGAGGGAGACTTTGGTAGAGCCGACTTCAGGAACCGGCGAGGGGGAAACGCCTCGAATTCCAGCTTGTACCCCTGCGATACCACCTGTAGAATCCAGGGGTCCACTTGCGAGTGAGCCCACTGCGCGTTGAAATTCTTGAGACGGGCCCCCACCATGTCTGAGTCTGCTTGTAAAGCCCCAGCGTCATGCTGAAGACTTGGCAGAAGCAGGGGAGGGCTTCTGCTCCTGGGAAGCGGCTGCATGGTGCAGTCTTTTTCCCCTTCCTCTGCCCCGGGGCAGGAAGGAATGGCCTTTAGCTCGCTTGTACTTATGGGAACGAAAGGACTGAGTTTGAAAAGACGGTGTCTTTTTCTGCTGATGTGAAGTGACCTGGGGTAAAAAGGTGGATTTTCCAGCCGTTGCCGTGGCCACCAGGTCCGATAGACCAGCCCCAAATAACTCCTCCCCTTTATACGGCAATACTTCCATATGTCGTTTGGAATCCGCATCTCCTGACCACTGTCGCGTCCATAACGCTCTTCTGGCAGAAATGGACATAGCACTTACTCTTGATGCCAGGGTGCAAATATCCCTCTGTGCATCACGCATATATAGTAATGCATCCTTCAAATGCTCTATAGTTAACAGTATATTGTCCCTATCCATGGTATCAATATTTTCAGTCAGGGAATCCGACCACGCGACGCCAGCACTGCACATCCAGGCTGAAGCGATTGCTGGTCGCAGTATAACGCCAGTATGTGTGTATATACTTTTAAGAATATTTTCCAGCCTTCTATCTGCTGGTTCTTTGAGGGTGGCCGTATCAGGAGACGGTAACGCTACTTATTTTGATAAACGTGTGAGCGCCTTATCTACCCTAGGGGGTGTTTCCCAACGTGTCCTAACCTCTGATGGGAAAGGATATAGTGCCAATAATTTTTTAGAAATTAGCAGTTTTTTGTCGGGGGAAACCCACGCTTTATCACACACCTCATTTAACTCATCTGACTCAGGGAAAACTATTGGTAGTTTTTTCACACCCCACATAATACCCTTCTTTGTGGTACTTGTAGTGTCAGAAATGTTCAATGCTTCCTTCATTGCCGTGATCATGTAACGTGTGGCCCTACTGGACATTACGTTTGTCTCCTCACCGTCGACACTAGACTCAGTATCTGTGTCTGGGTCTGTGTCGACCCACTGAGGTAACGGGCGTTTTAGGGCCCCTGACGGTGTCTGAGACGCCTGGACAGGCACTAATTGATTTGCCGGCTGTCTCATGTCATCAACCGTTCTTTGCAAAGTGCTGACATTATCACTTAATTCTTTAAATACGATCATCCAGTCAGGTGTCGACTCCCTAGGAGGTGACATCACTAACCCAGGCAATTGCTCCGCCTCCACATCATTTTCCTCCTCATACATGTCGACACACACGTACCGACACACAGCACACACACCGGGAATGCTCTGATAGAGGACAGGACCCCACAAGCCCTTTGGAGAAACAGAGGGAGAGTCTGCCAGCACACACCAAGCGCTATATATATATACAGGGATAACCTTATATAAGTGTTATTCCCTTATAGCTGCTGTATAGTTTTTAGCTGCCAATAGTGCCCCCCCTTCTCTTTTTTACCCTGATTCAGTAGCAAGTCTGCAGGGGAAAGTCAGGGAGCCGTCCTTCCAGCGGAGCTGTGAGGGAAAATGGCGCTTATGTGCTGAGGAGATAGGCTCCGCCCCTTCACGACGTCCTTATCTCCCGCTTTTTCTGTAAAAAATGGCAGGGGTTAAAATACATCCATATAGCCCAAGAGCTATATGTGATGTATTCTTTAGCCAATCTAAGGTATTATCTGTTATATTGCGTCTCAGGGCGCTCCCCCCCAGCGCCCTGCACCCTCAGTGACCGGAGTGTGAAGTGTGCTGAGAGCAATGGCGCACAGCTGCGGTGCTGTGCGCTACCTTAGTCTGAAGACAGGATCGTCTTCTGCCGCCGATTTCACCGGACCTCTTCGCTCTTCTGGCTCTGTAAGGGGGCCGGCGGCGCGGCTCCGGGACCCATCCAGGCTGAACCTGTGATCGTCCCTCTGGAGCTAATGTCCAGTAGCCTAAGAAACCCGATCCACTCTGCACGCAGGTGAGTCCGTTTCTTCTCCCCTTAGTCCCACGATGCAGTGAGCCTGTTGCCAGCAGGACTCACTGAAAATAAAAAAACCTAAAATATACTTTTATTCTAAGCAGCTCAGGAGAGCCACCTAGCCTGCACCCTTCTCGTTCGGGCACAAAAATCTAACTGAGGCTTGGAGGAGGGTCATAGGGGGAGGAGCCAGTGCACACCACCTGATCCTAAAGCTTTTATTCTTGTGCCCTGTCTCCTGCGGAGCCGCTATTCCCCATGATCCTTACGGAGTCCCAGCATCCACTAGGACGTCAGAGAAATGGGGTTTCTTTGTCACAGGTTCCCAAGCCTGAAGTTAGGCTGTAAGTTTACCTTGTTAAAGACTAAAAGATAACTTTCTAACTTACAACATAAAAATAATTTTGCGTTGGTCCATGGCGGTTGTGCCACTACCAGTTCTTAAAGAACTGGTAACCCCATCGCCTAGAGGCCATGCCCGATAGCCATGCAATAACAGCCATGGGTAAAAATTGGGATCTTTTCGCCATAGGGTCCCAAGCCTGATAAATGGGGTCTCTTTGCCACCGGATCCCAAGCCTGAAAAAGGTGGTCTCTTCGCCACAGGGTCCCAAGCCTGAAAAATGGGGTTTCTTTGCCACAGGATCCCAAGCCTGAGAAATGGAGTCTCTGGGCTCCTCAGTCACACTGACTGAAACAACTGTGAAACAGGAAACGTCTAGTGGCCCAGGGTGTCAGACGGACGTCTAGTGGCCCAGGGTGTCAGTGTGCCCACCCCCGGTGCGGCGGTCCTACCGGTGGAACCAGGGCCGGATTAACAATGAGGCTGATGGAGCTGCAGCTCCGGACCCACCCTCCAAAATAGGCCCACTGAATTTGAAGATGTCTTCAAAAACTAAAAATTATCCTGCTGCGGCAGCCTTTTTTCTATGTATGTTAACTGGGATCATAGCCCCGCCCACTAGCAGCATTTGGCCACGCCTCCCACAGGACATTCCCAGGATTCCCTAGACTCAGCTTTCAGGAGGGGCGTCCAGCTGCCAGTTACCCTAATAGTGGGAAGGGAGAAAGAGCTTTATCACCAGGCATCCTTCCCAGCAAAAGCCCTGACGGCATGACAGGAAATCAGTCGAGCAGCATTCCAAAGCAACTGTGGCTCTGTACTTTCAATCTCCACAGGGAGGGGGCGTGTTTAGGTTCAGGTGCCAATCGGGTTGGGTTAGGGTCAGGCTGTTTGTGTGGGGGGGTTAGTGTGCGGGGTTAGGGTTAGACACCACCGGGGGGTGGTTAGATTTAGGCACTATAGGTGCATAAACATGGAACGATAGAACAATGTGGGTGTTCTTGATCGACCAATCATTTACATTGTTCCTTGTGTATGCAAGAGAACGATGCTGGAATTCTCTACTCGCTAGCAACAGGCTTTTGTAAATGCAAGAAGATCTGAGGCTGTCGCTAGCGATGCCATGCTGCCGAATGATGCATGGCCCCTGCTCCCACTCCCCTGTCATTGTTCGTTGCAGGCATCTGCAAGTGTGAATGCACTTGCCGTTGCCGACCAGCCGATGTTCAATCGTCACATGTGTACCCACCTTAAGATTGGAAGGTTAGAGTTAGGCTGCAGGGAAGGGGGGAAGGTTAGGCTGCAGAAAGGGAGGATTAGAGGGTAGGGCAGAGGGGGGAACAGTCTTACCTCCCCCCTGTCGGGATTGACACTATCAGGATGCCGGCATCGGTATTCTGACCGCCGGCATCCCATCAGCTGGGATATCATACTGAATCCTTCTATACAACACATACACTGTTTTATTGCAGATATTGGCATTTGCACCAAATTTAGGCAATAACCTCTATCTTTGTACTTATTATTTTACTCAGGCCAGGTAAGGACCACTAGTGTCTCATGCTACAGTACACTGATTCCACATAAATCTATCTACACACCCCTCATAACATATAATTGTCCACCTGAGGAGCGCAGGACACTTTCCTTTTATTTATTTATTTATTTTAAAGCCACACAGTCCTGACTCAGAGCCTCTGAAGTTACACACCCCTCATAACATATAATTGTCCACTTAAGGAGCGCAGGACACTTTCCTCTTATTTATTTATTTATTTTAAAGCCACACAGTCCTGACTCAGAGCCTCTGAGGTTACTAAACCACAAACGGACTGAGACCTCCGCAGCCAGCGCCAGGTGAACTGGAGCTATTGGTCACAAGACACTACCTAATCTGAACAGTGGCGTAAGTTCGTCGCAGTTGCCCGGAGGCAAGATAAATATTGGTGCCCCACTTTACTGATGGAGCTATTTACTCCTGTAGAGCAAGCATGAGAATGCTAACTATATGAAGTTACGTGTAATTGTCAGAGAAGTAACTTCATATAGTTAAAAATAAGAATTTACTCACCGGTAATTCTATTTCTCGTAGTCCGTAGTGGATGCTGGGAACTCCGAAAGGACCATGGGGAATAGCGGGCTCCGAAGGAGGCTGGGCACTCTAGAAAGATTTATGACTACCTGGTGTGCACTGGCTCCTCCCACTATGACCCTCCTCCAAGCCTCAGTTAGGACACTGTGCCCGGACGAGCGTACACAATAAGGAAGGATTTTGAATCCCGGGTAAGACTCATACCAGCCACACCAATCACACCGTATAACTCATGATATTATACCCAGTTAACAGTATGAAACAATTGAGCCTCTCAACAGATGGCTCAACAATAACCCGATTTAGTTAACAATAACTATGTACAAGTATTGCAGATAAACCGCACTTGGGATGGGCGCCCAGCATCCACTACGGACTACGAGAAATAGAATTACCGGTGAGTAAATTCTTATTTTCTCTGACGTCCTAGTGGATGCTGGGAACTCCGAAAGGACCATGGGGATTATACCAAAGCTCCCAAACGGGCGGGAGAGTGCGGATGACTCTGCAGCACCGAATGAGAGAACTCCAGGTCCTCCTTAGCCAGGGTATCAGATTTGTAGAATTTTGCAAACGTGTTTGCCCCTGACCAAGTAGCAGCTCGGCAAAGTTGTAAAGCCGAGACCCCTCGGGCAGCCGCCCAAGATGAGCCCACCTTCCTTGTGGAATGGGCATTGACAGATTTTAGCTGTGGCAGGCCTGCCACAGAATGTGCAAGCTGAATTGTACTACAAATCCAACGAGCAATAGTCTGCTTAGAAGCAGGAGCACCCAGCTTGTTGGGTGCATATAAAATAAACAGCGAGTCAGATTTTCTGACTCCCGCTGTCCTGGAAACATATATTTTCAGGGCCCTGACAACGTCTAGCAAACTTGGAGTCCTCCAAGTCCTTAGTAGCCGCAGGCACCACAATAGGCTGGTTCAGGTGAAACGCTGACACCACCCTAGGGAGAAACTGGGGACGAGTCCTCAATTCTGCCCTATCCATATGGAAAATCAGATAAGGGCTTTTACATGATAAAGCAGCCAATTCTGGTACTCGCCTGGCCGAAGCCAAGGCCAATAACATGACCACTTTCCACGTGAGATATTTCAGATCCACGGTCTTTAGTGGCTCAAACCAATGTGATTTTTAAGAAACTCAACACCACGTTGAGATCCCAAGGTGCCACAGGAAGCACAAATGGGGCTGAATATGCAGCACTCCTTTTACAAATGTCTGAACTTCAGGTACTGAAGCTAGTTCTTTTTGAAAGAAAATCGACAGAGCCGAGATCTGTACCTTAATGGAACCTAATTTTAGGCCCATATTCACTCCTGCTTGCAGGAAATGCAGAAATCGACCTAGTTGAAATTCCTCTGTTGGGCCCTTTCGGCCTCACACCATGCAACATATTTCCGCCATATGCGGTGATAATGATTTGCTGTAACCTCTTTCCTGGCTTTAATAAGCGTAGGAATGACTTCTTCCGGAATGCCCTTTTCCTTTAGGATCCGGCGTTCAACCGCCATGCCGTCAAACGCAGCCGCGGTAAGTCTTGGAACAGACAGGGCCCTTGCTGTAGCAGGTCTTGTCTGAGCGGCAGAGGCCACGGGTCCTCTGAGATCATCTCTTGAAGTTCCGGGTACCACGCTCGTCTTGGCCAATCCGGAACCCCGAGAATTGTGTTTACTCCTCGCCTTCTTATTATTCTCAATACCTTTGGTATGAGAGGCAGAGGAGGGAACACATAAACTGACTGATACACCCACGGTGTCACTAGAGCGTCCACAGCTATTGCCTGAGGGTCTCTTGACCTGACGCAACACCTCTCTAGTTTTTTGTTTAGGCGGGACGCCATCATGTCCACCTGTGGACAATACCACTGATTTACAATCATTTGGAAGACTTCTAGATGAAGTCCCCACTCTCCCGGGTGGAGGTCGTGCCTGCTGAGAAAGTCTGCTTCCCAGTTGTCCACTCCCGGAATGAACACTGCTGACAGTGCTAGTAGATGATTTTCCGCCCATCGGAGAATTCTTGTGGCTTCTGCCATTGCCATCCTGCTTCTTGTGCCGCCCTGTCGATTCACATGGGCGACTGCCGTGATGTTGTCTGACTGAATCAGCACCGGCTGGTGTAGGAGCAGGGATTTTGCTTGACTTAGGGCATTGTACATGGCCCTTAGTTCCAGAATATTTATGTGAAGGGAAGTCTCCTGACTTGACCATAGTCCTTGGAAGTTTCTTCCCCTTGTGACTGCCCCCCAGCCTCGAAGGCTGGCATCCGTGGTCACCAGGACCCAGTCCTGTATGCCGAATCTGCGGCTCTCTAGAAGATGAGCACTGTGCAGCCACCACAGAAGAGACACCCTGGTTCTTAAACGATGCATCTGAATATGCGATCCGGACCACTTGTCCAACAGGTCCCACTGAAAGATTCTGGCATGGAACCTGCCGAATGGAATTGCCTCGTAAGAAGCTACCATCTTTCCCAGGCCCCGCGTGCAGTGATGCACCGATACCTGTTTTGGTTTCAGGAGGTCTCTGACTAGAGAAGACAACTCCCTGGCTTTCTCCTCCGGGAGAAACACTTTTTTCTGGACTGTGTCCAGAATCATACCCAGGAACAATATACGTGTAGTCGGAACCAGCTGTGACTTTGGGATATTCAGAATCCAGCCGTGCTGGCGCAGCACTTCCTGAGATAGTGCTACTCCCACCAACAACTGTTCCTTGGACCGTGCCTTTATTAGGAGATCGTCCAAGTACGGGATAATTAAAACTCCCTTTTTTCGAAGGAGTATCATCATTTCGGCCATTACCTTGGTAAACACCCTCGGTGCCATGTACAGTCCAAACGGCCGTGTCTGGACTTGGTAATAGCAGACCTGTTCCACAAATCTGAGGTACTCCTGGCGAGGATGGTAAATGGGGACAAGCAGGTAAGCATCCTTGATGTCCCGGGATACCATGTAATCCCCCTCGTCCAGGCTTGCAATAACCGCCCTGAGCGATTCCATCTTGAACTTGAATTTTTTTATGTATGTGTTCAAGGATTTTAAATATAAAATGGATCACACCAAACCATGCGGTTTCGGTACCCCAAACCGTGTGGAATAGTAACCCCGTCCTTGTTGAAGTAGGGGCCCTTGAGTATTACCTGCTGGGAATACCGCTTATTAATTGCCTCTAGCACAGCCTCCCTGCCTGAGGGAGTTGTCGGCAAGGCATATTTGAGGAAACGGCGGGGGGGAGATATCTCGAATTCCAGCTTGTACCCCTGAAATACTACTTGAAAGAAACAGGGATCCACCTGTGAGCGAGCCCACTAATTGCTGAAATTTTTGAGACGGCCCCTCACCGTACCTGGCTACACCTGTGGAGCACCCGCGTCATGCTGTGGACTCACAGGAAGCGGGGGAAGAATTTTGATTCTGGGAACAGGCTGACTGGTGCAGCTTTTTCCCTCTTCCCTTGTCTCTGTACAGAAAGGAAGCGCCATTTGACCCGCTTGCTTTTCTGAAGCCGAAAGGACTGTACCTGATAATACAGTGCTTTCTTAGTCTGTGAGGAAACCTGAGGTAAAAATATTTCTTCCCAGCAGTTGCTGTGGATACAAGGTCCCAGAGACCATCCCCAAATCATTCCTCACCCTTATAAGGCAGAATCTCTATGCGCCCTTTAGGTCAGCATCACCTGTCCAGGGACAGGTCTCTAATACCCTCCTGACAGAATGGACATTACATTAATTTTGGATGCCAGCCGGCAAAATATCCCTCTGTGCATCCCTCATATATAAGACGACGTCTTTTATATGTTCTCATATTAGCAAACTAGTATGCTTGACAGGGTCACCGACCACGCTGCAGCAGCACGATCTGCAGGTCTCAGTCTAGTACCTGACTGTGTAAATACAGACTTCAGGATAGCCTCCTGCTTTTTATCAACAGGTACCTTCAAAGTGGCCGTTCCTAAAACGGCAGTGCCACCTTTTTTGACAACCGTGTGAGCGCCTTATCCACCCTAGGGGATATCTCCCAGCGTAACCTATCCTCCTGGCGGGAAAGGGTACGCCATCAGTAACTTTTTAGAAATTACCAGTTTTTTAACGGGGGAACCCACGCTTTTCACACACTTCATTTATTCATCTGATGGGGGAACAAAACACTGCCTGCTTTTTCTCCCCAACCTAAAACCCATTTTTAGAGGTGCTTGGGTTAATGTCAGAAATGTATAACACATTTATTATTTGCCGGGATCAAGTCACGGATGTTCCTAGTGGATTGTGTATATGTCTCAACCTTGTCGACACTGGAGTCAGACTCCGTGTCGACATCTGTGTCTGCCATCTGAGAGAGCGGGCGTTTTTGAGCCCCTGATGGCCTTTTGAGACGCCTGGGCAGGCGCGGGCTGAGAAGCCGGCTGTCCCACAGTTGTTACGTCATCCACCCTTTTATGTAAAGAGTTGACACTGTCGGTTAATACCTTTCACCTATCCATCCACTCTGGTGTCGGCCCCACAGGGGGCGACATCACATATATCGGCCTCTGCTCCGTCACCATATAAGCCTCCTCATTCAACATGTCGACACAGCCGTACCGACACACCGCAAACACACAGGGAATGCTCTAAACGAGGACAGGACCCACAAAAGCCCTTTGGGGGGACAGAGTGAGAGTATGCCAGCACACACCAGAGCGCTATATAATGCAGGGACTAACTGAGTTATGTCCCCTATTGCTGCTGTTTCTATATAATGTATACTGCGCCTAAATTTAGTGCCCCCCCTCTCTTTTTTAACCCTTTTCTGTAGTGTAGACTGCAGGGGAGAGCTAGGGAGCTTCCTTCCAGCGGAGCTGTGAGGGAAAAATGGCGCCAGTGTGCTGAGGGAGATAGCTCCGCCCCTTTTCCGCGGCCTATTCTCCCGCTTTTTTATGGAATCTGGCAGGGGTATTTACCTCATATATAGCCCCTGGGGCTATATATTGAGGTATTTTTGCCAGCCAAGGTGTTTTTATTGCTGCCTCAGGGCGCCCCCCCCCAGCGCCCTGCACCCTCAGTGACCGGAGTGTGAAGTGTGTGAGAGGAGCAATGGCGCACAGCTGCAGTGCTGTGCGCTACCTTAGTGAAGACTGATGTCTTCATGCCGCCGATTTTCCGGACCATCTTCTTGCTTCTGGCTCTGTAAGGGGGACGGCGGCGCGGCTCCGGGACCGAACATCAAGGCTGGGCCTGCGGTCGATCCCTCTGGAGCTAATGGTGTCCAGTAGCCTAAGAAGCCCAATCCGGCTGCAAGCAGGCGAGTTCGCTTCTTCTCCCCTTAGTCCCTCGCTGCAGTGAGCCTGTTGCCAGCAGGTCTCACTGAAAATAAAAAACCTAAGTCTATCTTTCTTTCTAAGAGCTCAGGAGAGCCCCTAGTGTGCATCCAACCTCGGCCGGGCACAAAATCTAACTGAGGCTTGGAGGAGGGTCATAGTGGGAGGAGCCAGTGCACACCAGGTAGTCATAAATCTTTCTAGAGTGCCCAGCCTCCTTCGGAGCCCGCTATTCCCCATGGTCCTTTCGGAGTTCCCAGCATCCACTAGGACGTCAGAGAAATTCTCATATTTCCTATACAGGTGCAAACAGCTTCATGAGTAAGGTGTCTGCTTCCAGTGTAATAGGTTGTGGTTTCTAATCCTGGGTGTGACACATGTAAAATGTGTATAATAAAGAGGGTGTGATTTGTAAGGTGCAGGGACCAGTGAGGAAGTCGGCCACTGAAAAGATAGCGCAGCTATCAATTAACTTAATTCACTGGTGTCACAGAATGGGAGGAGAGGTGCCCCCCTTCAGAGCAGGAGCCCGGCGGCAGATGACTCCGTTGCCTCCCAGAGTTCTGCCTCTGGATCTGAATGTGACCACACAGACTGATCCCTCCTAGCAAACCTTGGTCAAGCGGCCACGCTCTGTTTAAAACAGCCCTATAATTTTAAAAGTTTCCCACTGTCCCTGCAAGTTTTGGCCCCCATACATCAACAGCTGCGATTCCCCAATCGGCTGGTACCGCTGATCTGCCGATGTGTCATTTCCTCGATTTCTCAACGTAACGCCAATGTTACAAAACTACGAGATTGCTGATCCCAGCTTTTATATATTGTATAATCATCAGGGCGGCAGAAACTGAGGGCTAGGTGCCGTTGTAGGAAGTATGGAGTAGAAAACAGTCTAAGTAAGAAAAGGAAAGGCACACGAGGGGAGAGGGCCCTGCTTATTAGAGCTTGCATTCTAAAGGGGAGGGGCAGACAGGCAGGGGTGACACAGATGGGGTATGCGTGTGTGTGTGTGTGTGTGTGCGTGTGTGTGTGTGTGTGTGTGTGTGTGTGTGTGGCATCTGCAGTGAGAGTTGGGACAGAACTGTGTGCGTGTGTGTGTGTGTGTGTGTGTGTGTGTGTGTGTGTGTGTGTCATCTGTAGTGAGTGTGGGGACAAGTGTGTGTGTGTGTCATCTGTAGTGAGTGCGGGGACAGGTGTGTGTGTGGCATCTGTAGTGAGTGCGGGGACAGGTGTGTGTGTGTGTGGCATCTGCAGTGAGTACGTGGACAGGTGTGTGTGTGTGTGTGTGTGTGTGTGTGTGTGTGTCATCTGTAGTGAGTGTAAAGACAGGACTCTGTGTGTGTGGCATCTGTAGTGAGTGCGGGGACAGGTGTGTGTGTGTGGCATCTGCAGTGAGTACGTGGACAGGTGTGTGTGTGTGTGTGTGTGTGTGTGTGTCATCTGTAGTGAGTGTAAAGACAGGACTCTGTGTGTTTGGCATCTGCAGTGAGTGTTGGGACAGGACTCTGGGGGTCATTCCGAGTTGATCGTAGCTGTGCTAAATTTAGCACAGCTACGATCATCTTCCCAGACATGTGGGGGGATGCCCAGCACAGAGCTTGTCCGCCCCGCATGTCAGTCCGGCCCCCCGCCCCGCACAAGTACAAAAGCATCGCACAGCGGCGATGCTTTTGTACTTGTGGAGTAACTCCCGGCCAGCGCAGCTCCTGCGGCTGGCCGGGAGTTGCTCATCGCTGCCCCTGGTCGCAGAGGCTGCGTGTGATGTCATGCAGCTGCTGCGGCTCACCCCCTGCACAGTCTGGCCACGCCCGAGTTGGCCGGACCGCTGTGCCGCCCCCTCCCGCCTTTGCCTGTCAATCAGGCAGAGGTGATCGCTAGGAAACGACGGCACATGCGCAGTTCCGACCCGATCGCTGCGCTGCGATAAACTGCAGCGAGCGATCAGGTCTTAATGACCCCCTCTGTGTGTGTGGCATCTATAGTGAGTGCGGGGACAGGTGTGTGTCATCTGTAGTGAGTGCCGGGACAGG
>NC_086448.1:207337171-207364671 GCF_028390025.1 Pseudophryne corroboree
AAGGAGGGGCCGCGTTACAGGCCGCACACGGCACGGCGGGCTTACAGGAATGAGTTAGTTTGACTTACTGCGGCCGTCACGGAACTGGAGACAACGAAGGCGAGGTGCCCCCGCCAGGTCAGGAGCCTGGCGGCAGCCGACTCCATTACCTCCCGGAGTTCTGCCTCTGCTATAGTGTAATATTATTATGCTGGTACCCACTAACCATGCACACAAGGAGCGCTCCAGTGCTGCTAATCATTTCTATTTTCTAGCAATGATTTTCATGTAAGGATATTTGTAAGAATGAGAGTTTATCTGCTCATCTTCATCATCCTCATCCATATTGATTTTTCTATTTCCTTTTAAATGGTATTTGTAACTTCTATTAAAGCAAACATATACATATAACAGATATTGGGGGAGATGTACTAAGCTTTGAAGAGCGAGGTGGAGAGTTATAAAGTACAAGCCAATCACCTCCTAAATGCCATGTCACAGGCTATGTTTGAAAAATGCCAGTTAGGAGTTATTGGCTGGTACTTTATCTCTCTCCACTTTATCACTCTCCCCAAGGCTTAGTATATCTGCCCCATTATCATACAAATAATATGTGGCAGCATTCATATAGATGACTATGGGGGTCATTCCGAGTTGTTAGCTCGTTGCCGATTTTCGCTATGCTGTGATTTGTTGCTAAATGCGCATGCGCATGGTACGCAGTGCGCATGCGCTTAGTTATTTAACTAAAAACGTAGCAGTTTTGCTGTTGTTCGTGCTGCGCTTTTCAGTCGCACTGCTGATCGGTGAGTGATTGACAGGAAAGGGGCGTTTCTGGGTGGTAACTGAGCGTTTTCCGGGAGTGTGCTAAAAAACGCAGGTGTGTCAGGCAAAAACGCAGGAGTGTCTGGAGAAATGGGGGAGTGGCTGACCGAACTCAGGGCGTGTTTGTGACGTCAAACCAGGAACTAAATGGACTGAGGTGATCGCAAGGTAGGAGTAGGGCTGGAGCTACTCAGAAACTGCAAGAAAATATTTAGTAGCAATTCTGCTAATCTTTCGTTCGCACTTCTGCTAAGCTAAGATACACTACCAGAGGGTGGTGGCTTAGCGTTTACACTGCTGCTAAAAGCAGCTAGCGAGCGAACAACTTGGAATGACCACCTATATTCTGAAATATTACATGGCTGAGATAAATACATCCTATAACAGCATATTGTGCTAGGGTTTCAGGTAAAGGTATAGGTAATGGTTAATGCAGCTCTCTATTTATATCTATAGATCTAGAAATCATCATGTACTCTATAGTGCACTGTATAACTGAGCTAGTATGGGAGGGAAATTGTTACTTTTGGGCAATAACTATGGTTTCCAAACTTTTTGGATTCACGGCGCCCTAGAATATCAGAATTTTTTTCACGGCACCCCTAGGCCAAACATTTTTTATTGAGAATTTTAGAAAGAAATATTACATTAAGTAGATCGCATTTATAAATTTTATATGTCATCCTTGGGGTCAGTTGTGTGGTGAGGGACAAGATTTGCTTCTGTTTGGCAACATATTTTATGACTGGCAGCCACCAGCACTGGTTTTGCCTATTATATCGACCATGAATAATTTGAATTGGTCCTGGACCACCAACCCAGGGCACCCCTGCAAGTGTCCCGAGGCACCCCAGGGAGCCACAGCACACAGTTTGGGAACCTCTGGGGCAATTGTTGAAACTGATGCATTTATTACAGTAAAATCACCATTTTCATTCATATCACCTTGAAAAAACATAAGGAGCACCCACCTCATATCTCCTAAACTAAACTAAAGGAGGTTGTAATAACTTAAATCACAGCAATCTTGCTTGTCATCCTGTAAACATGAAAATAAATAAAACAAACCCCGCCCTGCACAGCCTTCCCCAATGATCATTGGTAGTGGTCCTATAGGCTGGAAGCGGTGGTTTTGGAGAGTGGTGAAGTGGACGGAGATAAAGTACCAACCAACCAGCTCCTAACTGTCATTTTTCAAACACATCCAGTAACATGGCAGCTAAGAGGTGATTGGCTGGTACATTACCTCTGTCCAATTGATTCATCTCCCTTACTGGCAGGTACCAGGGTGACCCTATAGTGTAATAAAACTAGTATGTGCCCTCTTACTATATTAATACATGTATATGTGCCTCCTCTCTTATACTAATAAATGTACTACTTTTGAACATGAAATAATTACTGTGCTCCCTTTCTTATAATAAAAACTTTATGATCCCACTTTCAAAGAATAAATACTTTCTGTTCCCTTTTATTTTTAAATACTTGTCTTCGGTGGCGTAATTATAGAGGGTGCAAGGGGAGCGCTTGATACGGGGCCCTGCTGTTTAGGAAGCCAGTTGCCCCAACAAGCTACCCCTTTACCGTGGTTTTTTTTTCCTCTTAATAGCATTCTGCCACCTGCGGGATCCGGGTTGGCAGTTCCTAGTAGTATGGGGGTAGGAGGGGCGGTGTCACCAGGACTGTGCAGGTGGAAGCAGGCAAAGAAAGGGGAGAAGGAGGATCAGCCCTGCTGTTGCACTTCACCAGGACTTGCAGACTCTCACCCCGGAGCGCATACCTCCAAACTTTTCTTCTGTTGAAGGAGGGACAGACGCTCCCGAAAGGGGGCGTGACCTAAAAGGGGCGTGGCTTCGTGGGAGGGCCTGCTATCATGAGCCACGCCCCATTTTTGTCACTGAGGGGGCATGCCCAGCGCTCTGTGAGCCGCTGGCATGCCCCCTCTCCCTCTGACTCAAGTGAATAGATGCTGTGCGCATGCGCACAGCGTCTATTCACCGCTGCTATGCTGCGAGTGACAGAGCCTCCCAACTGCCCCCCCACCGCGGGACACTGCGGCCCGCGGGTGGGACAGCGGTACAGTCCCCAAAAAATGGCACTGTCCCGTGAAAATCGGGACAGTTGGGAGGTATGCCGGAGCGCATGACACTCTGTCCTTCGGCCACTCACCAGGACCAAACTCTGTCCACAAGCTGCAGGAACCAGGCCGACATCTGCTGCTGAGGTATTGCATAAGAGCCCCCTTCCCTCCCAGCTGTCACCAGGTGGGGGGTTTGTCACATGATCAGTGGGTGAATTGGGGGGCCAGGCTGGCAGTGGGTCAGTGGGGGTGGTGGTGGGGTGGTCTGTGCAAGATGTCACCCAGAAGGGGAGGTTTGCAGGGGGTTTATTTCTGCAAGCTGTCACCCAGACGGGTGTGTGTCTCTGCAAGCTGTCACCCAGAGGGGTGTGTCTCTGCAAGCTGTCACAGGGTCTTGTGGGGGGGGAGGGGGGGCTGGGAGTGTCAATATATATTGACATCTCAGTGTTCACCCCTGTCCATTCTCAGGCCCATTTCTCTCTGCTGTTCTTCTGACCCCCATCAACTCAAACCATCCATCCCCCCTGTCGCTCTCACAGAGCTGAGGGGGGCCCTATTGCTATGGGGCCCACAAAGGTCTAGTTACGCTCCTGCTTGTGTTGTGTTTTTTACATTATATATAACATATAACACTATATTTCCTTTAGCTTTGTGGTTATTACTTATGTCTCATCCTCCTATCTTGATCCTACTCCAGAAGGTTACAAAATTTAAATAAAATAAAATAGAATAGTCCTTTTTACATTTTGTGTCAGGTGCCATCCAGCCACTTAGGCGTAACAGCATCACACATCCACCGTTGTACTATTGCCAATTAAAAGTCAGAAAAACTGACTCACCCATGTCAGTGATTGCTGACATCATCTCCCATTGTCACAAACCTTTTATCAGGGAAGAACGCAAACCCAGGCCTATTCCCCTGCACCATGGGGGTCATTCCGAGTTGATCGCTCGCTAGCAGTTTTTTGCAGCCGTGCAAACTCTATGCCGCCTCCCACTGGAAGTGTATTTTAGCTTAGCAGAAGTGTGAACGAAAGGATCGCAGAGCGGCGGCAATTTTTTTGTGTGCAGTTTTAGAGTAGCTCAATACCTACTCAGCGCTTGCGATGACTTCAGACTGTTCAGTTCCTGTTTTGACATCACAAACACGCCCTGCATTCGCCTAGCCATGCCTGCGTTTTTCCTGGCACGCCTGCGTTTTTTTGAACACTCCCTGAAAACGGTCAGTTGACACCCAGAAACGCCCTCTTCATGTCAATCACTCTGCGGCCAGTAGTGCGACTGAAAAGCTTCGCTAGACCATGTGTGAAACTACATTGTTCGTTGTAATAGTACGTCACGCGTGCGCATTGCGCCGCATACGCAGGCGCAGAAGTGCCGTTTTTTTGCCTCATCGCTGCACAGCGAACGAATGCAGCTAGCGATCAACTCGGAATGACCCCCCATGTCCTGGTTTCCTGCAGATGAAGGCTGTAACTGCCGCACCAGGCAAACATGCAGCACAGAGTAGAACTTAAGGCCCATACACACTTGTCGATAAAATGAGCGACGTCGCTCATTTTCCCCCTTTCTGAGCGACATCGCCCATGTTGCCAGCCAGTGTGTATGCTGCCAGTGACGATCAATGCGTGGTCCTGCGGGTCGGCAATGATCGTCACTGTCGGCAGTGCATGCAAGCTCGATCTGGACTGTCATCCAGGAGCTCCATGTACGGCCGGCGTGACGTCACTGAGCGATATGAGCGGTCATATCGCTCAGTGTGTATGGGCGGCCACCGACCGCCTGGCCCAGAAAAAACTAGACGACGTTGGTTATGAAGTGATGTCGTCTCGTGTGTATGGACCTTTAGGCTTTAAACAAGTACATGAATATGTGACAATATGGCTTCCTTTGTGTTTAATATCCCACTATTCAGGTGAGTTATAATTTTTTAAATAAAGGTGTAAGCTAAGCAAAATATCTAAAATAACATTTCATACACAGTAAGTTAAAATTCAGTATGTCTTTACATATTGCGTACATATACAGTTAACAGATCGAGCGGCGTAACTAGGAGTCTGCTACTGGCAGCACCATCGCCTTGGTTCTAGTTAGCAGGATTTCTGGAATGGCGCCCTGCAGCTGGGATCTCTGCTCCAGCAGATAAATACATCATATAACAGCATATTGTGGGACAGTTATTGTGCTAGGGTTTCAGGTAAAGTCAAATTTTGCACCGCCTCTATTTCAATTGCTCCGCATTAATCTATTTATCTCTATGAGAGAGAGCGCAGTGGGCGGAACCATCTTTTTCTGTCAGTACACAGACAAATCAACTTCCCAGGGATCACAGATAAATTTATTAAAGGGACCATAAAAAGAGATTTCAAGACAGTGTAAGAATCAGGCCCGGCCCTACGTATATACGCCGACTACACTGCTGCGTAGAGCACGGAACTGATGAGGGCGTTCTGCAGTCTGTATTCTCATAACCTCCCAGCAGACGGACTTCATGCCCGCACTACACCACTGCTAGACCCTGCTGCCTCCTCTCCCCTGTCACACTGCGCTGCCTGGTCACGCTGCAATACAGAAGTGATGGAGCTGAGTGAGGCGCCCATTTCACTCACAGCTCTGGCTGCAGCAGCGCCAGCTGACAGGTGGTGGCAGGCGCCCTGGCTTGATCAGCTACATCTGACCCCCTAACCCCATCTTCCCCCCTGTGGTGCAGTGCTGTCTGGACCAGTAGTATACAGAAATGTAAGTTTTTTTATTTAGTAGCCTCTAATATAGCAATCATTTTCCTATATGTGTAAAATATAGGCCCTCATTCCGAGTCGTTCGCTCGGTATTTTTCATCGCATCGCAATGAAAATCCGCTTAGTACGCATGCGCAATATTCGCACTGCGACTGCGCCAAGTAATTTAACAATGAAGATAGTATTTTTACTCACGGCTTTTTCATCGCTCCGGCGATCGTAATGTGATTGACAGGAAATGGGTGTTACTGGGCGGAAACACGGCGTTTTATGGGCGTGTGGCTGAAAACGCTACCGTTTCCGGAAAAAACGCAGGAGTGGCCGGAGAAACGGGGGAGTGGTTGGGCGAACGCTGGGTGTGTTTGTGACGTCAAACCAGGAACGACAAGCACTGAACTGATCGCACAGGCAGAGTAAGTGTGGAGCTACTCTAAAACTGCTAAGTAGTTTGTGATCGCAATATTGCGAATACATCGGTCGCAATTTTAAGATGCTAAGATACACTCCCAGTAGGCGGCGGCTTAGCGTGTGTAACTCTGCTAAATTCGCCTTGCGACCGATCAACTCGGAATGAGGGCCTTAATATCTTCCTAATTGTTAGTGCACTAATTAATCCTTCAGTAGTATAACATGAATTATTATTGACTCTCATTCTTTCTAAGAGGTTATTACTAATAACCCTTTAGGAAGAATAACTGATTCAATAATAATTGTGATTTTACAGCTTAAACTACTGTAGGATTAATCAGTGCATTTGCACTAACCACAATTACAAGATGAATATTAAATATATTTTTTTACATATATATGGAAAAGATTGCTATATTCAGTACTTGAGTTGGTAATTGCTACTATATCACTTTTATTATTTAATAAGGGCCCCCACAACTTTGTTTCCCAGGGGGCCCCACAGACATTAATCCGGCCCTGTGCCCGAGGCAGGGTGACAGGGGCAGCATCAATACAGCATAGACGTAGAAGCACAGTGACACAAGTGTGTGTGTTGTAATAAATGACAAAATGACCCAGTCTCACACCGTGTGTGTGTCAGTGGTCCCCTGGGATCTGCACCATATGTCTGTGTCAGTGTGCCCTATATACAATCTATGTAACGTGTATAAGTGGCTCCTTTGTGGTGTAATGTGTATAAGTGGTTCCTCTGTACTATAACGTGTATAAGCGGCTCTACTGTGGTGTAACGTGTATACTACTATGGTGTAATGTGTATAAGCGGTTCTACTGTGGTGTAACGTGTATACTACTGTGGTGCAATATGTATAATCGGCTCTACTGTGGTGTAACGTGTATACTGTAAGTGGCTCTACTGTGGTATAATGTGTAAAAATGACTCTACTGTGGTGTAATGTGTATAAGTGGCTCTACCGTGGTTTAATGTATATACTACTGTAGTGTAACGTGTATACTACTGTGGTATAACATGTATAAGCAGCTCTTCTGTGGCATAACATGTATAAACGTCTATACTGTGGTGTGGCGTAGCATGTATAAGGGGCTCTACTGCGGCATAGCATGTATATTGGGCTCAACTGTGCGGTGTAATGTGAATTGATACTATTCTGTGGCCATGCCCCTTTCCCATGAAGCCACGCCCCTATATATTTTGCTGAGGATCGCCAAAAGATATATTTACATACCAAAAAAATTCGGGCAAGGCCGGCCCTGGTAAAATTGGAGAATGTTAAATTGACGTTTCACTGTATTTAACATTTTAAGCATGAATATATATATCTCTATATATAGAGTGATTTGTGTCAAATGAAAATAAGTAGCTCCGCCTGATAATAGGCCAAATATAACAGACCCCGAGATTCCAAAGGTGCTGATGTTTTGGATATTTAGCCATAAAGTTTTAAATAATTGCTACTTAAAATTTTTAAGCTGAATCATGAAACATTTGTCTCTTTTTGCAGCATGGAGGCTATTACATTTGGCACAATAGAAAGCTATGGTGAGAGTGCAGCTAATCAGAATAAAGATAAGTAGCACCAGAATGTGGTGATTGGGTACTTACAGTATCTCAGAAATGTGAAAAGTATGCACTTTCCAACAGGTCACTGTCTCGCTGGGAACTGTCTCGGTGTTTAGCTAGAAGTGTGCATTCAGTCACAGCGTCCTCAGCTATCATCCTGGAGAGCAAAGACTCCTTTATGACATTACAGGCTCCTGGATGACTTCACAAGGCCATGACATGGCATCCTAGAATTATACAGCAAAAGTAACTCATTATAGGTAATGGTTAATGCAGCTCTCTATTTATATCTATAGATCTAGAAATCATAATGTACTCTATAGGGCACTGTACAAATGAGCTAGTATAGGAGGGAAATTGTTACCGTAGGGCAATTGTTGAAATTGATGCATTTATTCAATGTAAAATCACCATTTTTAATCATATCACTTAAAAAAACATAAGGAGCACCCACCTCATATCTCCTAAACTAAAGGAGGTTGTAATAACGTAAATCACAGCAATCTTGCTTGTCATCCTGTAAACATGAAAATAAATAAAACAAACCCCGCCCTGCACAGCCTTCCTCAATGGAAGTAGGTGGCTTTGGAGAGAGGTGAAGTGGACGGAGATAAAGTACCAACCAACCAGCTCCTAACTGTCATTTTTCAAACATCCAGTAACATGGCAGCTGATTGGCTGGTACATTACCTCTGTCCAATGTATTCCTCTCTCTGATTGGCAGGTACCAGGGTGACCCTATAGTGTAATAAAACTAGTGTGTGCCCTCTTACTATATTAATACATGTATATGTGCCTCCTCTCTTATAATAATAAATGTACTACTTTTGAACATGAAATAATTACTGTGCTCCCTTTCTTATAATAAAAACTTTATGATCCCACTTTCAAAGAATAAATACTTTCTGTTCCCTTTTATTTTTAAATACTTGTCTTCAGTGGCGTAACTATATTACAGGGTACAAGGGGAGCGTTTGCTACGGGGGCCCTGCTGTTTAGGAAGGCACCTGGCACAACAAGCTACCCCTGCACCGTGGGTTTTTTTTTTTTTTTTTTTTTTCATTTTTTCTTAATAGCATTCTGCCACCTGTGGGATCGGGGTTGGCAGTTCCTAGTAGTATGGGGTGACAATGCTAAATTCCTTTGTCGTATAACAACCCTTTATGAAGCTAAGAACACTGTACGCTGTTTGCTTAAGAAGTACCGTAATGGTACGCTATTGGCGTAGCGATCGCTCAGCCGTAGGCGAGACGCTCAAGCGTCACGTTCGCTCACGGCCCAGTGATCGCAGGACACGTTATTGGCTATGACTAGGGGAATGATTCGCTGTAGCGTAGCGTGCGCTCGAGACCACGAGGAGGTTACCAGCGATGCAGACGCTCACAACACTATACCTTTATGATAAAGCCTTATACCAATGAAATACAAAGAATACCTTAATGTGAGTACAGGGTGTAAGTGTAACCTTGTGTAACCTGACTAACTACAAAGCTGCTTGAGCGTCACCGACGCTCAAGTGAACACTTAACACTATAGAAAACACACAGATACTGGTTTAGGTTCCAAGGCCTATTAACTGTATTATATCTAATATACTTGTAAAAGGGGATAACAGTACAAATGATACACTACAATATAACAGAGACTTCCTAACCACAGAACTAAAATACAAAAAGACAATACTACTCTGACCTAAATGCAATACAATACAATGCTATAATACTATGAGAGATATAAGAGAAAAGAGGAGAGAGAGAGATAGAGAGAGAGAGAGAGAGATTGGCTCACAGAAAGACAATGATTACGGAGAGAAACTTACGCACAAAGGGTATGATCGCCTGCGCCTCGATATCCAGCTCCCGGCTATCAGCAGATAACCGTTGATGAGAGAGTGAGAGCTGGATGTGGTCGGCCTGCCTATTTATGCCCCACACACAATGCAATCTCCTGGTCCTACAATCCCATTGTCCATTGGCCGAAGGAATTCGGCCCTGCATCATAACAAAAGGTCATAGGGTGATTCATACAGGTGGGCTGTGACGATTTCCAACAGCTCAGGTGGGTGGGAAACTGGGTTTCCCGCCGCATACCTGAGTATGAGTAAATAATAGAAATGGACATAAACTTCTTATGTCCATAACTATTCGCACGAGCGATTAATACGCTCCAAACCAACACCGGAATATTGCTAATTAAATACTCTTCCGATGGGTACCAAACACTGCTGTATGATTCCTGTTAGACCCTTCGTACGATATAAAGAGGGATTCCTCAGCTCTGGGACATTGTATTTTAACCAAACTTTCAGAATCTATCAAAGGGACCATGATCTATAAACTACATTAATTGTGAAAATATGTAACGAATGAGTCGCACGCTACGACCACATAAACTCTACCGTAAATGCGCATACCGCGCCTGCGAGTGCACGCTATTGCGGGTATGCGCCTCCACGGGAGAGTGTACGCACGCGCAGCGCGGACCAGTGTGCGGTGCAAATATGGCAACGTGCATTGAGACATTTTTCTGACTTTGACAGTCCACCCTTTGGCAGTCAATAATAACTGCCACAAAACATTTAAGGAGAAAAATGTAAGTCAGGGGTTAATTGATTTCCATGGTGGGGTAAGGAAGAAGAGAGGAGTAGGTGTGAAAAGGGTATGACCTAGTGAGAAAGTAGAAGCATGTGTGTATGAGTCCATGTTTGGAGGGTCATGTATCATCGTGCCGTACGTGTGGTAAATCAAGCTTCGAGGTATTGCGAAGTATACATTTGAATTCCTTCTTATCCTGTGGTACAGGTCTGTGGATGGGCTGTCAAACTCTACCGAGCTCATTTCGGCTGTGGTTGTAACAAAATGGGGATGCACATTTTAGTTGATGATACATGAATGGGGGAGGTATGTGGTTGCTGATATCTGTGCCTGTATTCCCTATCGACTATGTGTGTTATTACCTGAGGGTTGTAGAGATGAAGATAAAGAACACTTATGGAAAATGCAATGATATTCTATGTCAGGGAAATGTACATCTGTCGTCGAAGTTGTTTTCGGTATCTGTTGAGAGTCGTCTTCTTTGCGCTGTATTGCTCCTTAGGCATGAGCAAATAGCTTTGTCTGAGCCATCAGATTTACAAAAAAAATGTTGGGCTAGCGTGAGTTTAAAAATACTAGGGAAACTGGGGATCCATGGCAAAGTTCATCAAGTGTCCATATTTAAAGTTGTCAAATCTTCTTCTTTGGTCAATCCGTTGTCTGTATACATCTCGTCTCGTCAGCTTCCTCGCCCAAGGGGGTCTTTGTATCTTGGAGAAAAGCAGAAAAACAGGTGAAAGAAACGGACCGTATAATCGCATTTTCATCACATTCTGGTTTCTATCATTGGGTCATAAATCAAATCCAGGTTAATTACGGTTTCCTCGCTCCTCAAGCTCATCACTTTTGTACTTTGTTTGCACCTCATTAAAGCCTGCCCGCATCTAAATATCAATCCAATCGATATAACGACACCCAAGATACATAGTAGAAACTTTCCAACATCCATTATGACTCCTTGAGCCCAGTCTCCCAAACCGGAGAACCAATTTCGCGGGTTCAACCATGACACCCAACCAGTCAGCTCATTACCTACAGCAGCAAGGGTGAGATTGTGTTTTCGACGAAATTCCCACTTTAATTGCAGAATATCATCCATCTTTTGGTCTATGACCTCTACCGGATCCTCGGTGCTATTTGTGATATACGTGCAACACTTTATGCCGTACTGTGTTGCCAATGTAACACAATATCCGCCTGTTACTGCTGTAAGATAATTAAGAACCATCCTATGCTGAACTAGTTCTGTTTTATAAGCTTGAAGTTCTCTTCCAGTGTATCTAAACGTGTCATCATACATTTCAGTGATATTATCTAACAAATTGGCGAGTGCGGAAATGTATCTATAATTCATCACTCCTCGAGCGGTGCGAGTGAAATCTAACGCTACCAGAACCTGAATCCCGGTGGATTCATGGATAAGATCAGAGGCCGGATGCTCTAACCTTTCTGACAGTTGTCTTTTAACTCGGTGCTCGTAATGAGTGTGAGTATAAGGAGCCTGGGCACCACGGTGTATGTCCTTCATTTTGTCATGTGTAACAGTCATCACTTCAGGCAATACTTTTCCAATATAACACAATCCTTCAGAGTTTGGGGCAAGCCACTTGTACGCCTTTCTCCCGCATATGAAATATGCATCATCGGGGAGAACATATGGGACGGAGAAGGACATGACCATGTTACAAACCTTCCAGGTGAAATCTCCTGACCCTAATTCTTCCATCTGCTTAATGCACGTATCGGTTTGTACGATATGTGCACAGTATCCTGGTGATACCTCTCCAACTCTAGTAATCCTATTTCCTAGGGTATATCGATACCGGAAAGATTTTCCTCTACTGGCTATGTGGCGTACGAGCTCTGTATCTGTAGGCATTCTATCTGCTCTGTGTGAAAAGGTCATGGTAAGGTTGCTCCATGACACTTCCCAATTTCCCGGTTTTCTGGGATTGGAGATGTTAAAACATAAGAGGGACCTATCCACATGGTATTGGTGGAGCTTCAAACTAGGAGGGCTGGAGATGTTAAACCTCCGGTCCACCGGTCTCCCACCACTTAGCTCAAGTACCTCCCCTAACGTTAAAGGAAATGGTACTAGCCCTGATTTACTGTGACCCTGAGGTACTTGAGAGCATACCCAACAATCTGTTTGGTTTAACACGTTACCCACTAAGGAGTGATAGTCACTCAATGGATGCCGGTCCATATGGATATTAAAACTAGATTGGCATTTCTTTATGCATCCATCTTCAACCAGATTATCACAGAGCCTACAGATACAATTTTCTTCAGCTAACAATCCATCACAATTTCTTCTATCGGATCGTTTTCTGATACTCGCCTTTGCTTGTTGGTTTGGTTGATCTTGGAAAACTACGCCTCCATCATCATAATCGGAACCCATTCCAGAACCTCTCTCGACCTCTATGGTACTCTCGCCGGAACAGACTGCTCTGGTCAACATCATGGTTAACATCAAAATCCGGATCATAGTCTCTTGGGGCAAGTCCATCTTTGAGGAGGAAATAGAGAAGAATGAGAAGGGGGAAAAAGAAATTTTAAGGGAGAGGGGATGGGAAGTGGAGAAAACAATAAAAGGGAGAGGGGAGTCGACAGCTGCTTTCGATCTTCAAGGCTCAGGTGCCGCCTCAGTCCTCCTGGAACAGACACTCCAGTGATACAACCTCTACCGTCTGTTCTTTGTCACGGGACTTCTCGGGATCAGCAACCTTTTTGCAGTGGGATGAATGGACCCAAGTCTCTCTCTCAGCAACCTTCAATGCTGTGGTGCTGGTCAATAAGACCTGGTATGGTCCTTCCCATCTATCAATAAGACAACCTGAGCGTAGAAAATTTCGTATCATTACATAATCCCCAGGTTCAATGTCATGACAATTACTACCTGGTAAATCAGGAATCACCAACTTCAGATTATCATTTTGATTCCTCAACTGTTTACTCATGTTAATCAAGTACTTTACAGTTACTTCATTGTTACATTTCAAATCATCCTGAGGGTTAATCATGACATGCGGTTGTCGACCAAACAGAATTTCAAAAGGAGACAGATTAAGAGGGGACCTGGGAGTGGTTCTGATGCTATACAAAACAATGGGTAAAGCTTCTGGCCACGTCAATCCTGTCTCTGCCATTACTTTACTCAATTTATTTTTAATAGTGCTGTTCACTCTTTCGACCTTCGCACTCGCCTGTGGACGGTACGGAGTGTGCAGCTTGCTATCAATTCCCATCAACTTACACATTCCTTGAAAGACATCACCTGTAAAATGGGTACCCCTATCACTTTCAATGATTCTAGGGATACCATATCTACATACAAATTCCTGCACAATTTTCTTAGCTGTAAACATAGCGGTATTTGTAGCTGCTGGAAAAGCTTCGACCCAATTCGAGAAAACATCTATACAAACAAGTACATATTTCAAATTTCGACATGGGGGTAATTGAATGAAGTCAATTTGTATTACTTGGAAAGGGCCGCCGGCAGGTGGGATATGGGATGGTTCTGTAGGTATTGCCTTTCCAATATTCTTTCTCAGACAGGTAAGGCATGACATTGCTCTTTTACTCGCATGAGAGGAGAATCCTGGGGCGCACCAGTATGCTCTTACCAATTTGCACATCCCCTCCTTGCCTAGATGAGTCAGCCCGTGAGCTGCTTCAGCCAGACATGGAAGGTATGCCCTGGGGGCCACTGGTTTACCATGTCCATCCGTCCAGAGCCCTGAGGACTCCTGGCCATATCCCTTTGCCCTCCAGACTGCTCTTTCCTGTGTGGAACACAAATTCTGCATCTCACACAACTTCTGTGTGTTGATGGTATTAAATACCATCAACTGTGTGGTGTCTGTCCGTGTGGGGGTAGCAGCTGCAAGCTTTGCGGCTTCGTCTGCTCGGCTGTTACCAAGGGATACTGGGTCTTGACTATATGTATGTGCTTTACATTTGATAACAGCCACTCTGTCGGGTTCCTGTATCGCTGTTAGAAGCCTTTTTATGTGAGCTGCATGCGCTATCGGTGTACCAGCCGCCGTCATGAAATTTCTGAGCCGCCATAGCGCTCCGAAATCATGAACTACCCCGAAGGCGTATCTAGAATCGGTGTAGATATTGGCAGACTTACCCTTAGCCAATTCACATGCTCTGGTTAGGGCGACCAGTTCAGCAACCTGGGCTGAGTGAGGTGGGCCTAGCGGTTCTGCTTCTATGGTGTCTTGGTCATCTACGACTGCGTATCCAGTACACAAGTCTCCCGAGTCTGACTGTCTGTGACAACTACCGTCCGTGTAGAACGTGAGTTCTGCATCTTCTAGTGGATTGTCACTGATGTCAGGCCTTGCGGTAAAATTTTGGGTCAAATATTCCATACAATCATGTGTATCTTCCTTTGCATTAAATCCTCCTTCCCCATCACTCTCACCTTCCACCCTTTGTGTCTGACCAGGCACACCTGGGAGAAATGTTGCAGGGTTTAATGCACTGCATCTCCTTATGGTGATGTTTACGGGGGCCATTAATGCCAATTCCCATCTTGTAAACCTTGCTGATGAGACGTGTCTGGTTTGGGCAGAATTCAATAAGGCAGATACCGCATGCGGTGAATGGATTGTGAGGTTGTGGCCTAGCACGACATCTTCGCTTTTCGTCACTAGCAATGCTAACGCCGCAACGCTACGCAAGCATGTGGGGAGGGATCGCGCTACCGTGTCTAGCTGAGCGCTGTAGTATGCAATTGGCCTGCTGGCATCACCGTGTTTTTGTGTTAGTACACCTGCTGCGCACCCAGCACTTTCTGTTCCGTATAGTTCAAAGGGTTTCCCATAGTCTGGCATACCTAGTGCTGGTGCCTGCGTTAGGCACTGTTTGAGTCTCTCAAATGCTGTTTCGGATTCGTCTGTATGCGAAATCCGATCAGGTTTGTTTGAGGAGACCATTTCCTGCAAAGGTAGCGCCAATATGGAAAACCCTGGGATCCAATTACGGCAATACCCACACATTCCTAAAAACGTCCTGATCTGTTGCTGGGTTTGTGGCAGTGTCATGTCTCTAATGGCTTGGATTCTATCAGCGGTCAGGTGTCTCAGTCCTTGTGTTAGACAGTGTCCCAAATATTTTACCTTAGCTTGGCATAATTGCAACTTGTCTTTGGAGACCTTGTGACCTGTGTCTGAAAGATGAAACAGGAGCTGTTTCGTATCCTTCAGGGATGCCTCCAATGAATCAGAACACAGTAGTAGATCATCCACGTACTGTATCAACACTGATCCACTTTCCGGTTGGAAAGACTGTAAACAATCATGCAAAGCCTGAGAAAATATACTTGGACTATCTATGAAACCTTGGGGTAACCGAGTCCACGTGTATTGGACTCCTCTGTATGTGAATGCAAACAAATATTGGCTGTCAGGGTGCAGAGGTACCGAAAAGAAAGCGGAGCAGAGGTCAATAACAGTGAAAAATTTGGCAGTGGGGGGAATTTGCATTAGGATGACAGCTGGATTAGGCACTACGGGGAACTGACTCTCAACTATTTTGTTAATCCCCCTTAGATCCTGCACTAGCCTGTAACCCCTCCCCCCACTCTTTTTAACAGGGAAGATGGGACTATTTGCTGTGCTGGACGTTCTTACTAGAATGCCCTGTTGTAGCAAGCGCTCTATTACGGGAAAAACTCCTAACTCCACCTCTGGCTTCAGAGGATACTGTGGGATTTTTGGAGCTATCCTACCATCTTTTACTTGTACAACTACTGGAGCTACGTTTGCCATTAATCCAGTGTCCTGTCCATCTTTTGTCCAAAGCGACTCTGGTATCTGAGATGTCATCTCTTCTACTTGGGATGGATTCCTATTTGTCATAATGGAATGTGACATTAATTTTGATGGGGAGTCTAACATGTCTCGTACTTCCTGAGCGTGATTCTCAGGGATGTCCAAGAATACACCTTCAGGAGTACAATAAATGACGCAACCCATTTTACATAGTAAGTCTCTTCCCAGGAGATTAGTTGGTGCAGATGCAGCCAGCAAAAAGGAATGCTTGGTATGCAAAGGCCCTATTGTAATCTCGGCTGGTTTGCTAACAGGGTAGTGCTGGACTACTCCTGTTACTCCCATGGCTGGAATTGTCCTACCAGTGGTTCTCATGCCCACTGTCGAATTTATCACTGACTTGGCCGCCCCTGTGTCTACAAGAAAGTTTAAAGTTTTACCAGCTACATTGATTGCAATCTCTGGTTCGCTTCCAAGACTGGCAATCAACTTAACTGGCTGCAGATTACAGGTATGGCCACACCCCTATTGGGTATGCTGACCTCCCTGAATCCCATTGGCAGCAACTACTTGTGGGGGAGTTAGCTGGGAACTACCAGAGGCATGCCAGTCTCTGTTCGGGGGATATCTTTTTGTTTCCCCTGTATGTGGCTCAAAACTCCGCCTCTGTGGACCCTGCTCCCAATGTCGTGTGTTGTGTTGTTGTCTAGGGGGTTGAAAAGATCTTTGTACATTCTTTGTTCTACATTCTCGTGCATAGTGTCCCGGTCTGTTACAAGAAAAACATGTTATTACACTTGCCTTACCCACAGGATTCGGTGGTACATACGCAGGCTGCCTTGTGGTCAGCGCCTGTATACTTACGGACATCAACTTATCACTTTGCGACTCCCTGTGCCTAGTGATATTTCTGTCGTGATCAATAGCAGCCTCTCTCAATGTGGACACTGACAGACCTCGCCAACATGGCTGCGTGGTCTGTACCCTAGCTTTTAATGTTTCTTTCAAACCATCCATCAGTACAGATACTGCTACTTCTCGATGGTTTGGGTTGGTCTTAATGTCTTCTATACCAGTGTACTTTGCCATTTCTAATAGTGCCCGGTGAAAATATTCTGTTGCCGTTTCGGACTCCTTTTGCTTAATGGAAAATATTTTATTCCATTTAACAACGGCTGGGAAATACTCTTTTAGCTGTAAATTTATCCTTTTTACATTATCCTTGTTGTACACGTCTGTAAGCGGTACATCTTTATCCAATGCACAATCAGCTAAAAACTGAGTTGCATCAACATTGGAAGGTAAACAAGCTCTTAGCAGTATCTGCCAATCCTTGTTGTTGGGTTCTACAGTGTTACCTAAATCCCTGATGTATTTTTGGCTAGCAACTAAATCCTTCCTGGGGTCAGGAAATTCGGACACTATTGTTCTTAATTCCATTCGGGAAAATGGAGTGTACATGGCAATGTTCCTTATGGGAGTGGCTCCAGACACATCTGTTTTTCCATTGGGAACTGCTATTACCCTTACAGGAGCAATTCTAACAGCCTCTTCCTGTGTTGATTCTACTGCTTGTTGTGGTACAATTGTTTCAGTGTAGTGCATGGTGCCGTACTTACCCGTTGACACGACCTCACCTATCCCTCCGCTAGGGGCTTTCACTAATCTCGTGGGTGTCGCTGTGCCTACTGTGGTCTCTGCTATGGTGGCTGCAAGAGAGAGAGCTGAAATTGTTGCTGAATCGTCTTCTTGATCACACTCCTGAGGAAGGTTCAAAACAGGGTACATCTTGCACGGGTTAATACTTGCATGAGTTATTTGGTTAACATCATTAACATTTACAGTGTTACTAAGAGTTTGTGTTTTACAACCCAGTGCGTTTCTCTCCGCAATCAACTTCTCTCCTGCAATGTATGGTGGGGGAGGAGCTGTGGCAATCAACTTCCTGACTGCCCCAGATCCTGCCGCCAGAGCCAAACCTCTCTGTATCTCACCTTCCTGGTGCCATAACTGTAAATAATCATGATGCTGAATTCGTCTCTTTGCTGATTTTACGAGACATATCCTCCTCCTTAAATTTTGTAACACTTCTGGACTGAAGCTACCTATTCTTGGGAATTTGTCCCTGTCTTGTACAGTCATTCTCTCCCATTCATCACATAAAACCTCTGTGTGACTACCGTATTTTTCACACATTACATATCGTGCCGACCCAACTGGTCGGTTCTCTGAATCAACCCGAACCGAGGTTGATCGCCCCCTACCGGAACAAATGGCCCCCATAATCTGCAGGCGTTGCTTATTCCTCCTTGGATCTTTATCTCAAGGTTTTCAGCGAACCCTTACAAACAAACCAAGATGTCCTTGGGCAGGCCGGCGGTGGTGGTTTATCAAGTACCCCACTTACTTCTCGCCCACGTTGGCCAGTACTGCAATCACTGTAACCAGAGCTGCTGTACCCAACCTAGGGCCCCTGTGAACCTTTATTTACTGGGGCGCGTTCCCCAGCAAGTATCGGTTGTTGGATAGTTCCTGAGTGACCAGCGAACTTCCCTTCCAAAAATAAAAAATTACACAAATCACGTCAGAATGTACAAATAGCGTTTGTGACCACTTTACTCTAATGGTATTAGGTCAGATTACTAACTACTGCACACAATTACGTGCGGTCCAATCGTTCAGTACACGAGCACTACTTGTCATGTACTGAAAGACCAATGGAATCGATGTTTCCGGCCGCGATTCCTTCAGCAAGAGCTTATGGCCTATATGGGTTCTGCACCAACACCCCAGGCGTTGTGCCACTGGACTTTTATAGTGGACCTCTTTGTCTATTTTACCTGTTACCTTATGACCTCCTGGTCTTGTTACCTTATGACCTCCTGGTCTTGTTCCTTATGACCTCCTGGTCTTGTTACCTTATGGTCCGCTATACTCTAATGCTCAAATATTATTTAACCAGGGATGCCTCCCTAGCCACCGTATATGTCACTTACACGTATGTCCCTTGACGAGTACCCGGCTTTCCTTTTGGTTCCACCTTAAAGTTATATAAACTTTTGTATACAAAACACACTCACTCAACACAAGTACACTTTTGTTTCTATATCTATTTCTGCGCAGAAATTGTCTTTAGGCCAAAAGTGTTACCAATTAGGAGCAGGATCTGTTAAACTAAATTTCAGATTTTTCCAAAAAATAGATTTGCGTTATTTACCGCGTCGCGTTATCTACCGCTGTGCGTTAATTATCGCCTTTGCGTTACTTCACTTTATCACAACTTGAGCTACGTGGGCGTAACCGGACGCTACGTTGCGTAATGAACGCTGCGTGCGTCTGCCTTTTGGATTGCGTACGCTAGTCTTTGTTAGCGACACGTGTACGCAATGCAAAGGATCCACCGTAACACAATATATACTTTTATCAATGTAAATGATCCCTGATCATCTACCGCAATCCACACTGACTGCCTTATCTCCTAGACAAATCGTGTGTTGTTCTATACTTTAACTATTACCTTTACTATGAAATAACAGCAAATCTCTTTTTAGCACTTTCTATCAACTATAAAAATTGGCAAACAGGAATAGTGATATACGAAAATGAAACAGAAATGCAGATATATGCGTGCGTACGCAAGACAAGAGAAAAATAAACAGTTTTAAAAAGACACAAGCGTTTTGTTCTTACTTCCGGTTCCCGGATTCCTTCAGCACTCTTTATCTAAGCGAAGCAGACGCTTATCCCGCCAGCACTATGAGACAATCTCCCACCCTTTGCTGGGGGATAATGTCTGCTGATCTACCTAGTGCAGATGTGAGAAGTATAGGACGAGTCCCCAATTGACAATGCTAAATTCCTTTGTCGTATAACAACCCTTTATGAAGCTAAGAACACTGTACGCTGTTTGCTTAAGAAGTACCGTAATGGTACGCTATTGGCGTAGCGATCGCTCAGCCGTAGGCGAGACGCTCAAGCGTCACGTTCGCTCACGGCCCAGTGATCGCAGGACACGTTATTGGCTATGACTAGGGGAATGATTCGCTGTAGCGTAGCGTGCGCTCGAGACCACGAGGAGGTTACCAGCGATGCAGACGCTCACAACACTATACCTTTATGATAAAGCCTTATACCAATGAAATACAAAGAATACCTTAATGTGAGTACAGGGTGTAAGTGTAACCTTGTGTAACCTGACTAACTACAAAGCTGCTTGAGCGTCACCGACGCTCAAGTGAACACTTAACACTATAGAAAACACACAGATACTGGTTTAGGTTCCAAGGCCTATTAACTGTATTATATCTAATATACTTGTAAAAGGGGATAACAGTACAAATGATACACTACAATATAACAGAGACTTCCTAACCACAGAACTAAAATACAAAAAGACAATACTACTCTGACCTAAATGCAATACAATACAATGCTATAATACTATGAGAGATATAAGAGAAAAGAGGAGAGAGAGAGATAGAGAGAGAGAGAGAGAGATTGGCTCACAGAAAGACAATGATTACGGAGAGAAACTTACGCACAAAGGGTATGATCGCCTGCGCCTCGATATCCAGCTCCCGGCTATCAGCAGATAACCGTTGATGAGAGAGTGAGAGCTGGATGTGGTCGGCCTGCCTATTTATGCCCCACACACAATGCAATCTCCTGGTCCTACAATCCCATTGTCCATTGGCCGAAGGAATTCGGCCCTGCATCATAACAAAAGGTCATAGGGTGATTCATACAGGTGGGCTGTGACGATTTCCAACAGCTCAGGTGGGTGGGAAACTGGGTTTCCCGCCGCATACCTGAGTATGAGTAAATAATAGAAATGGACATAAACTTCTTATGTCCATAACTATTCGCACGAGCGATTAATACGCTCCAAACCAACACCGGAATATTGCTAATTAAATACTCTTCCGATGGGTACCAAACACTGCTGTATGATTCCTGTTAGACCCTTCGTACGATATAAAGAGGGATTCCTCAGCTCTGGGACATTGTATTTTAACCAAACTTTCAGAATCTATCAAAGGGACCATGATCTATAAACTACATTAATTGTGAAAATATGTAACGAATGAGTCGCACGCTACGACCACATAAACTCTACCGTAAATGCGCATACCGCGCCTGCGAGTGCACGCTATTGCGGGTATGCGCCTCCACGGGAGAGCGTACGCACGCGCAGCGCGGACCAGTGTGCGGTGCAAATATGGCAACGTGCATTGAGACATTTTTCTGACTTTGACAGGGGGTAGGAGGGGCGGTGTCACCGGGACTGTGCAGGTAGAAGCAGGCAAAGAAAGGGGAGAAGGAGGATCAGCCCTGCTGTTACACGTCACCAGGTTTGCAGACTCTCACCCTGGAGCGCTTGACACTCCGTCCTCTCACCAGGACCAATCTCTGTCCACAAGCTGCAGGAACCAGGCCGACATCCTCCCAGCAGGGGGGAGGGGGCTGGGGGACAAGCTGTGCAACCTGCCACCGGGGCAGTGGTAGTGGAGTTCTGTGCAAACTGTCCCCGGGTCTGTGCAAGATGTCACCCAGAAGAGGAGGGTTGCAGGGAGTTTATTTCTGCAATCTGTTACCCAGAGGGGAGAGTGTCTCTGCAAGCTGTCACCCAGAGGGGTGTGTGATTCTGCAAGCTGTCACCCAGAGGGGTGTGTCTCTGCAAGCTGTCACAGGGTCTTGTGGGGGGGAGGGGGGGCTGGGTGTGTCAATATATATTGACATTTCAGTGTCCACCCCTGTCCATTCTCAGGCCCACCCCTCTCTGCTGTTCTGACCCCCATCAACTCAAACCATCCATCCCCCCTGTCGCTCTCACAGAGCTGAGGGGGGCCCTATTGCTATGGGGCCCACAAAGGTCTAGTTACGCTCCTGCTTGTGTTGGTTTTTTTTATTATATGGAATATATAACCCTATATTTCCTTTAGCTTAGTAGTTATTACTTATGTCTCATCCTCGTATCTTGATCCTACTCCAGAAGGTTACAAAATTTAAATAAAATAAAATAGAATAATCCTTTTTTCATTTTGTGTCAGATGCCATCCAGCCACTTAGGCGTAACAGCATCACACATCCACCGTTGTACTATTGCCAATTAAAAGTCAGAAAGACTGACTCATCCATGTCAGTGATTGCTGACATCATCTCCCGTTGTCACAAACCTTTTATCAGAGAAGAAAGCAAACCCAGGCCTATTCCCCTGCACCATGTCCTGATTTCCTACTGATGAATGCCGTAACTGCCGCACCAGGCAAACATGCAGCACAGAGTAGAACTTAGGGGCCTATTTATCACCATCCGCATCCGGGATGCGGATGACAGGTGATAAAATCGCCCAAACTCGTACTGCGATAATTGATTACATTGCAGGGATGTATCAATTATCACATGCAGGAATAGTGCTTGCGGTCAAGCTCTGTCCCTGCGATGCCTCTTCGCAGCATCATCAGGGTATTTTTCGTAAAAAATACCCCGACAGCCTGCTGCTCATGTGCCGCAAAAGGGTGCCGCTCATGTGCCGAAAGCTGGGCAAAAGGGTGCTTATCGCTGTGCTGCCCTGTGCACTCACCAGCCTGAGGTGGCGAGATTATCACAGGGCACACTGCGGTATTTTTTCTAATTTTTTTTTTTTTTGTAAATCTGGTCAGATCGCATTTCCCATTATAAAGATGGGGAATGCGATGTGGCTTACTAAAAAAAAGTGAATTAAATGCCCTTTAATACTGTACATTTAGGTGATACTAAAATAATGTGAAAGGGTGTGAAAACACCCTGTATCACAATATTTTAGTAAAAATAATGTTAATAAATAGGCCCCTTAGGCTGTAAACAAGTACATGAATATGTAAAAATATAGGGGGTCATTCCGAGTTGTTCGCTCGGTAAATTTCTTCGCATCGCAGCGTTTTTCCGCTTAGTGCGCATGCGCAATGTTCGCACTGCGACTGCGCCAAGTAAATTTACTATGCAGTTAGGAATTTTACTCACGGCTTTTTCATCGTTCTGGTGATCGTAATGTGATTGACAGGAAGTGGGTGTTTCTGGGCGGAAACTGACGGTTTTATGGGAGTGTGTGAAAAAACGCTACCGTTTCTGGGAAAAACGCGGGAGTGGCCGGAGAAACGGAGGAGTGTCTGGGCGAACGCTGGGTGTGTTTGTGACGTCAAACCAGGAACGACAAGCACTGAACTGATCGCAGATGCCGAGTAAGTCTCGAGTTACTCAGAGACTGCACAGAGATGTCTTATCGCAATATTGCGAATCTTTCGTTCGCAATTTTAAGATGCTAAGATTCACTCCCAGTAGGCGGCGGCTTAGCGTGTGCAAAGCTGCTAAAAGCAGCTTGCGAGCGAACAACTCGGAATGAGGGCCATAGCTTCCTTTGTGTTTAACCACTTGGCTGGCATGGTCGCATCAGATGGGACCATGGGCAGCGCCAGATTAAGGTCCACATGGGCCTGGAGCTGAAATTTGTGAAGGGCCTTTTGTGTGCCTCGGCAGGGGGTGTGACTAGTGATGTGGTCTGAAAAGGGGCTGTGGTCTGAGTTATGGACTGTGGCTAGTACCTTTCTATAATCACCCCAATTGCATTCCCCGCTATGCTTAAAGTAACAGCATACTTACCTACATTTGATTTCTCCTCTCCGGGAGAAGCCCGGAGAGGAGACGCTGCAAGTGTCTTCGGGGGGCGGGAACGGACTGTGACATCACTAAGCCCCGCCCCCAGCATCGGGAAATGCCGCAATTCGCGGGTCCGCGGGAAGGGGCGGGGCTAAATTATGCGATTTGCGTCATTTTAACCCCTTCTCCACCCGACGGACCCGCGAATGCGGGAGGTAATCTCTCCATCCTGCTCGCATCACTAGGGTGCGAGCAGGATGCGGGAGACCTGCCCACTCTTCCGGGGGTGCGGGGGGCTACCCCAAAAAACGGGAGCCTCCCGCAGCTTCCGGGAGAGTAGGTAAGTATGAGTAACAGTGTAATGTGAAAGTCTACAAATGAACAAAAGGAAATGCCGCTTGTTAACGTGACAAAAAAAGAAAAATGTCTGATACAGTAATATGAGTAGAACTCAAGATATGTATGTATATAAAATGTTACAATTATGTAAACAGTAATAACAGATGGGATCCGGTCTGAAGGTCGACACTGCCTAGGTCGACAATGTTTAGGTCGACCACTATAGGTCGACAGTCACTAGGTCGACAGGGAGTCCCATCCATGGCAGGTAGGAGAAACTCTCTAATTGCCATTGTTACTGAACTACTGTATTGGCATTGCGACGGTCATGTGTAGCGGGACTGCAGAGCATGTGGGCTGGGCATTGCAGCAGTCCCATGTAGTTGGTGCACTATGGGGGTCATTCCGAATTGATCGCACACTGCTGATTTTCGCAGCGCAGCGATCAGGTAAAAAAAAAGGCAAAACTGCGCATGCATATGCACCGCAATGTGCACGCGCGTCGTACAGGTACAAACAGCATCATTGCTGTGCACTGCTTCTAGCGACGATACCATTCGCACAGCCGATCGCAAGGAGATTGACAGGAAAAAGGCGTTTATGGGTGTCAACTGAACGTTTTCTGGGAGTGGTAGGGAAAACGCAGGTGTGTCCAAGCGTTTGCAGGGCGGTATCTGACGTCAATTTCTGGGACCTCCGTCACTGGAATCATTGCACAGGATAAGTAACTACAGGGCTGGTCTTGTTTTGCACAAAATATTTTTGTACCGCTCGGCTGAAAATGTGATCGCACACTTGCAAAGCTAAAATACACTCCCCCGTGGGTGGCGGCTATGCGTTTGCACGGCTGCTAAAAGTAGCTAGCGAGCGAACAACTCGGAATGAGTGCCTATGTGCGCATTTACTTGTTACAAACAAATAACGTAAGTGTCTGGCGGAAGCAGTAGCTTGAGATGAGGTGGTTGCAGGAAGGGGGGAAAGCCCAGATCCGCAGTGCTTAGGCCACCGGTGGAGTCTGGGCTGCGCCCCCGTTTCCCCGTAGATAGTGGTCACCTTTGGCTTTCTTGAATAAAGACAATTACATTATAATGCTTCTAAGTGAGGGCAAGACCCATTAAATTAAGGTGCCAGCATCTGATGCACTTTTCTGTGGTTCTAGGGTGACCACTACATAATACAGAGAGCATCAGTGACACCATATAATACAGACAGCATCAGTGTCGCCATATAATACAGAGAGCTTCAGTGAAACCATATAATACATAGAGCGTCTGTGACGCCATATAATACAGAGAGCTTCAGTGACGCCATATAACATAGAGAGCATCAGTGACGCCATATAATACATAGAGCGTCTGTGATGCCGTATAATACATAGAGCATCAATGACACCATATAATATAGAGAGCTTCAGTGACGCCATATAATACAGAGAGCTTCAGTGACGCCATTAATACAAAGGGCATCAGTGATGTCATATAATATATCGAGAGCTTCTGTGACGCAATTTAATGCAGATGATATCAATGCCACCATATAATACCGAGAGCATCAGTGACACCATATAATACTGAGAGCATCAGTGACGCCATATAATACAGAGGGCATCAGTGATGCCATATAACACAGAGAACATTTGTGACGCCATATAATACAGAGAGTGTCTGTGATGCCCTATAATACAGAGGGTATCAATGCCGCCATATAATACAGAGGGTATCAGTGCCGCCATATAATACAGAGAGCATCAGTGACGCCATATAACACAGAGAACGTTTGTGACGCCATATAATACAGAGAGCATCAGTGACGCCATATAATACAGAGAGCATCAGTGACGCCATATAATAGAGAGCATCTGTGATGCCATATAATACAGAGGGCATCAGTGCTACCATATAATACCGAGAGCATCAGTGACGCCATATAATACCGAGAGCATCTGTGACACCATATAATACAGATGGTATCAGTGCCGCCATATAATACAGATAGCATCAGTGATGCCATATAACACAGAGAACATTTGTGACGCCATATAATACAGAGGGTATCAGTGCCGCCATATAATACAGAGAGCATCAGTGACGCCATATAACACAGAGAACGTTTGTGACGCCATATAATACAGAGAGCATCAGTGGCGCCATATAATACAGAGGGTAGCAGTGCCACCATATAATACAGAGAGCATCAGTGACGCAATATAACACAGAGAACGTTTGTGACGCCATATAATACTGAGAGCATCAGTGCCGCCATATAATACAGAGAGCATTAGTGACGCCATATAATACAGAGAGCATCAGTGACACCATATAATACAGAGAGCATCAGTGACGCCATATAATAGAGAGCATCTGTGATGCCATATAATACAGAGGGTATCGGTGCTACCATATAATATAGAGAGCATCAGTGACGCCATATAATACAGAAAGCGCCTGTGACCCACCCACCCCATATCACAGTTTCCCCCCTCCCCATGTTACACTACAGCACCCATGTCACACAGTCACCCCCCTCTCCTCATGTTACACAGCAGCCCCCATATTATACAATTACCCCTCTCCCCATGTTACATAGTTACTCCCCTCTACATGGTACACAGTAAAAACTCCCCCCCCCCCCAAGGTACACAGTTACTCCCTTCCTCCCCATGGTGCACAGTAACACATACATATCCTCCCCCCCTCATCTTGGTACATATTACACAGTTACCCTTCCCCCTCCCCATGGAGACTCATGGATCTGGCGGAATGTCTCCTGCAGGAGCTTCTGTTGAATATGTCCATTGACTGTTCGGCGCTCCGGGGGAAGCTCTGGGTGTCCGCTCGGGGTCAGTGTCTCTTGTTACACGCTTTCCGCATCTGTGCTCCACTCAGCGGGGGCATAGAGGGAGGGGGAAACTAGGGACAGACCTCCAGCTACTGGGTGCTTCATGTCACCTCTCAGTGTCCACCACTGACACACAGCGCCTTACTATAACAGGGCGCGGTGGAAACACTCTATATACTGGTATCCGCGGGGATTGGCGCTGAAGTGCTTAGAGGTTGCCGCTGCCTGTCATATTAGTTTGAGAGGCGCAGCAAGCGACAGAGCAGGGAGAGCGTCTCTCGAGACGGTGCCTCCCTGCATTGCTGACCCCGTTGAGAGCGGGTAGTGCTGGTTCTGCAGTCGCCCTACATACCCGCCCGTTTATCTGTTTAAGTCAAGCATCCTTCCACCCATCAGGGCTCCACTCCCCAGCTCCCTCCCAGGGGTGGAACCTATGTGATGTCACGCAGTGCAGGAAGAGCTGTGGAGCTCCTCACTGCACCGGGAGGGACCCGGCTTCAAGAGAATGGAGGCATTCTCCCAGGCAGGTAGGGGAGGTGGCAGCTCATCAGGGTTTGCATAGGGGCCTGGGAGGACGGCCGCTGGCAGGTTGTGATAGGTAAACATTTTTCCTGTCAATGCCGCCAGTCTCCTGTGGGCCTATTTTCATGGGGAGGCCTGGAACTGCAGCTCCATCCACCCCATTGT